>NW_025151434.1:0-1380 GCF_004010195.1 Chiloscyllium plagiosum | reverse complement strand
AGCAAGTCAATTTTTTCACCAGTAAAACAAACACATGTCACTTCCCGTTATTCATTAGTTTCCTCATTCCCAAATTTGTAATTAAACAATGCAATTCACCTGAATATTGTTGTGTCCTTTGATCATATTAATTTTCTAATTATTGTTCATTCATGATTTGTCAGGGATTTTTATTTTGCACGTCTCTCACTTATTTCAATTCTTGCATGGGGCTGGGCATTGAGAACCGAGGATCAGTGGTTAGCACTCGTGTCTTACAGTGTTATGCACCTGGGTTTGATTCCATCCTCGGCCACATGTTTGTGTGGAGTTTGCATGTTTAGGTTTTCTCTCACAATCCAAAAATATGCAGATTAGGTACATTGGCCATGCTAAGATGCACGGTCTGTTCCGGGACGTGTAGGTTAGGTGCATTAGTCAGGGGTAAATGTCCAGTAATCTGAGAGCAGAATGGTGCTGAGTGGATTATTCTTTGGAATGTCAGTGTAGGCTTGTTGGGTCAAATGGCCTGTTTCCACACAGTAGGGATTCCATATAATTAGAAATGTGTTTCGCTGAACAAAACTGACATTTTTTAAAAAAATGTTGACTTTAAAACTTATCTTTAACAGTCAATTGTCAATCTTGTAAAATATTTCAATGTTACTGAAATCAATGTTCAAACAAAACACTGCACATAAAGCCACACAAAGATCTTCATGACCATCTAATTACTGTTCAGTGGAATAATCACAGTAAATATCTTATTGTTTCTGAGATCAATCCCCACTGTCACAGTAAGGATCTGGTTATCATTCCCTCCAATAGATGCAACCGTTGTCCCTCTGGTATTTCAGTTCAGTAGTTATACAACATACTGGTTGTTCAAAGCATGGTTATTCTTTATTATGAATGGCCAATGGTTCTAACGGCAAGAGCTGTTGTTCAATCTGATTTGTTGCATGTTCTCAAACAGGTTTCCTCTATAAATATTGCAGAAAAATGTGTTAACTTGGTCTTGTTCAACTGCTGATGCTAACCTTTTCAGTTCATGTTCATTAAACATATTCAGAGAAAGTGAGGAAAGCTGAAGCTGAATATCAGAGCCAAGAGTGTGGCATTGGAAAAGGGCAGGCACATTCAAAGAGCAGGAGGATCGACCTTTCGGGCATTAGGCCGTCATCAGAAAAAAATCGTGATGAAGGGCTTATGCCCAAAACGTTGATCCTGCTTCTCCTCGAATGCTGCCTGACATGCTGTGATTTTCCGGCACCACGCTCTTGACATTAGAAATAATTGACTGAATATTCAGAGATTATACTAAAAGTTGCCTCCGTCAATTTAATTTACTTTGCTTTCTATTCACTGAAGTTTTCATGTTAATTGTTTCTCCTTTTCTTC
>NW_025151433.1:0-1380 GCF_004010195.1 Chiloscyllium plagiosum | reverse complement strand
TTTAAGATGCCCCTTCCCACATCCCACACCTCCCTTAAGATGCTTCTAAAATCAATCACTTTGATCAACCTGTTGGTCATCTGACTTAATATCCGCTCAGATGGTTAAATGTCAAAATTTATTTGAGAAGAAAAGCTGTTGTGGAATGGGCAGGGACATCTTCACTATTGTTAACGATGACATATAAATGTAAGTTGTTGCTGTTTTTATCTCTGTTTATGCTATTGCGGTCAGCTCTCACATATCTCCTCTTCTTAGACAGTCACTTGAGATGGAGAATGACCCACAGTCCCTCTGGTTTGATGGGTTCTGGAATGGGCTGGTAGGGTCACTCTTTGGCCTGCACATTCTAACATGTGCAGGACAGCTAGTGTTTGAAGGGTTGGGGGATGGGCTGCCTTTTGAGGGGGAGTTGTGCTTTGTTCCCGATTCTCCCGACTTGGCCTCTGCATGCCTCTGACGAAATCTCTCGTCATGCGCAGTACTTTCAGGAATGATTTTGATTGGTGCCAAGACAGGATCTCCCCTGACTAAGACGTACAGCACTGGGAAAGCACAGCCGGTCAGGCAGCATCCTAGGAGCAGGAGAGTTGATGTTTTGAGCACAAGCTCTTCATCAGCAATGGGCCCATTCCTGGTGAAGAGCTTATGCTCGAAAGATCGGCTCTCCTGCTCCTTGGATGCTGCCTGATCTGCTGTGCTTTTCCAGTACTGCACGTTTTGACTCTGATCTCCAGCATCTGCAGTGCTCACTTTCTCCCCTGATATGGCAGGGAGGCTTGGCCACTGCAAGGTATATGAGCATCAGGTCTTGAGCACCAGAGCTTGTTCAGAGTGATTAGCAACTTGACCCTGGGCACGGAAGGCTAGGAGAGCCCATGCTATTGAACCACCTGTTAAGCTATTGGATTTTACCTCTGAAGATGAGCTGCTTATCCATCTTTCAGATGGTTACAGATTCGACAGAGTCATTACAGAGGAACTGTTCCAGAAACTCAAATTGCTGGAAAAACTCAGCAGGTCTGACAGCATCTGTGGAGAGAAATCAGAGTTAACATTTTGGGCCAAGTGACCCTTTCCTCAGAACCTCAGAACTCAGAACCCTTTCTTACCTGCTCTCGCCTACATGTGACTCCAGACCCACAGCAAGGTGAGTGGATCTTAATCACCCAATTAGGGATGGACAATAAATGCAGGCCCAGCAAGTGACGTCTGCATCACTAGATTAAAACCGACGAGCACAATTCCAGTGCCCTGCTTCAAGGGATCCCAAGGTAAGATGGTGTATGAGATCGCATTGATGATACCAAGACCGTGTCTCTTGAAGGCATATTGACATCCTGACCCTCCACCTATCGCATTCCCAACGCCCCTCCCCCA
>NW_025151432.1:0-1380 GCF_004010195.1 Chiloscyllium plagiosum | reverse complement strand
AGTGGGTGTTATTTTCCTGGAAGGTATTTTATTGCATATTGCAGTGAGGGAGACCAGAGGATTTCCTGAGCCATCTCTGGGTGAGGTATGGGGGCTGTATTCACAGTAAATCTAGGTCTACAAAATGACCAACAAATGAAGCACAAGTTGCTAATAGGGGAAGCTCTGTAAATAGAGATGAGGGGCCTCTTTCATACCCAGCCTGGGTTTTCTAACTAAGTTTCCCAAATCCCTTCAAAGCGTGTGTGACAGTCTTGCAGGGCCGAATGGTCTCTTCTCTTTCTGTGCACCAGGTTATAGCAGGAAGTAGCCTCCCACTGCTCCTGTCTCGCAGGTTTGAGGGGCTGAATGGAACACAGGAACATGGTACTGAGGAGCAAGAGTGGATCATTAGATATTTTTAGCCTTTTCCACCAGGCGCTAAGATTGTGGCTGATCAGGTTGTGGTCTCAGCCCCACTTTCCTGTCTGTATCCCATTATCCGTGACTCGCTTCCCTGTCAAATATTTAACTAATGCAGCTTTCAATCACTGTGAACACAGAGGCACGATAAACTTTCAGTGAAGAGAAATCTGACTTGAAAGGTCCTCTCAGAATTTTTCGTCCTCTTACAGAATCAGAGAGTCATGCAAAATGGAAACATGCCGGTTAGTCCAATCTGTTTACTCCGATCAGACATCAAATCTGATCTCGTCCCATTTGCCAATATCCCTCCTCTTTCAGATACTTCTTAAGTGTGCGATTGTAACCGCCTTTAGCACTTCCTCTGACAGCAATTTCTGTACTCACACCACTCTCTGTGTGAAACATTTATCTTCAGGTCCCTTCTAAATCATTCGTTCTCTCCCCTTCAACCTCTGCCCTCTTGTTCTGGTCTCCCCTATCTTGGGGAGCAGAACGTGGCTGTTCAGAATATCCAGGCCCCTGATGGTTTTATAAACTTCTATAATGTCACCCCTCGGCCTCCAACACTCCAGGGGGAGACACCTCAACCTATTCATCTTCTCTGTAACGCCCAAACCCTCCAGTCCTGGAACATCCGTGTCAATCATTCTGCAGACAACGAGTTGTGTGCAGTATTCTTAAAGTGGCCTCACCAACATTCTATACAGATGCAACATGCCACCACAGCTACTTTACTCATTGCTCTGACTGATTAAAGCAAACGTGACAAATGTGTTCTGCACCACTCTGTCGACCTGCGACTCCACTTTTAAGGAACAATGTACCTGCAGCCCTAGGTCCCTTTGTTCCACAACACCCCCCAGAACCTGACAATGAAGTGTATAATTTCTGTCCTGATTTGCGTTCCCAAAATGCAAAACCTCGTATTTATCTAAATTAAAATTTATCTGTCACTCCTTGCCCATTTGCCCCATC
>NW_025151431.1:0-1380 GCF_004010195.1 Chiloscyllium plagiosum | reverse complement strand
CTCTGACTAATGAAGCCAAGCATGCCAAAGGCCTTCTTCATCACCCTGTCTACCTATGACGCTACTTTCAAGGAACTATGTACCTGCACCCTCCTGAGTTTAAGGAGATTCTTTACTCAGATGCAACAAACTATTGGGGAGTACAGTGCAGGAGTGCTTTGAAAGCAGGGCAGTACAGTCTTTACCAGGTATTTCACTATACAACTGCTGGATCTAGGTCAGGCATGCAGAGGGCTTAAACGTTGTAAAGGTCACAGAATCTTGGCTTTGGACATATTGCAAATGTATTAGCAATTAGGTACTATCAAATCAAGCAGCTTACTGTCCCCAGTGAGGCTGTAACTTTGGTCTGCCTTCTGCTGTAAGTCAGCTTGACATGGCAATGTGTTACATTCTCTGCACCCCACACCAACAAATCATTTCCCTTGTTCCTGGGTGCTCCACGATCCTGGAACTCCAGGGGCGCTCTTCCTGCAGCAGGTACAGAGATGCTGAGTGTAATATTTCCAAGTTTATTGATGACAACAAACCGGTGAATTTAGTGATGAGAAGGATGTAAGGAGGCTTCACAATGATTTAGACAAATTGAATGAGTGGACAAATGCATGGCAGATGCAGTATAGCTTGGATAATTGTGAAGTTGTTCACTTCAGTCGGCAAAACAGAACTGCAGAGTATTGTTTAAATGGTAATAGATTGGGAAAGATTGATGTACAAAGTGGCCTGGGTGTCCTTGTAGATCAGTTACTGAAAGCAAGCATGCAGGTGCACTAAGCAGTCAGAAGACAAATGGTTTAGAGTCATAGAGCTATACAGCACGGAAACAGACCCTGTAGTCTAACCAGTTCATGCCGAACATAATCCCAACCTAAACTAATCCCATCTCCGTGCTCCTGGCCACTATCCCTCAAACCCTTCCTATTCATGTACTTATCCAAGTATCTTTTAAACGTTGTAACTGAACCCACATCCACCGCTTCCTCAGGAAATTCATTCCACATGCAAACCACCCTCTGTGTAAAAGGTTTGCATCCCATGTCTGTTTTAAATCTCTCTCCTCTCACCTTAAAAATATGCCCCTCATCTTGAAATCTCCTATTCTAGGGAAAAGACAACTACCATTAACCCTATCTATACCCCTCATGATTTTATAAATTTCTGCAAGGGTCATCTCTCAGTTTCCTATGGTCCAGTGAAAGAAGTCCTAGCCTTTCTTTATCAGTCAAACCTTCCATATAAGAACAGCAACAAAGTATTCTTACTATATATGTACAGGAGCTTGATGAGACCAAACTTGGAGGATTATTAGCAGTTTTGGTCTCCTTTTCCAAGAAAAGTTACATATGCCATAGAGGGAGGAAAGGAAAGGATGACTAGACT
>NW_025151430.1:0-1380 GCF_004010195.1 Chiloscyllium plagiosum | reverse complement strand
GCTCACATCCAAATCATTATGTAAATGACAAAAGGTAGAGGACCCAGCAATGATTCTTGTGGCACTCCACTGGTCACAGGCCTCCAGTCTGAAAAACAACCCTCCACCACCACCATCTGTCTTCTACTTCTAAGCCAGTTCTGTATCCAAATGTCTAGTTATCCCTTTATTCTGTGAGATCGAACTTTGCTAACCAGAGTCCCATGGGGAACCTTGTTGAATACCTTACTGAAGTCCATATTGATCACATCTACCGCTCTGCCCTCAACAATCCTCTTTGTTACTTCTTCAAAAAACTCAGTCAAATTTGTGAGACATGATTTCCCACGCACAAAGCCGTGTTGACCATCTCTAATCAGTCCTTGTCTTTCCAAAAACATGTGCATCCAGTCCCTCAGGATTCCCTCCAACGACATGCCCACCACCGATGTCAGGCTCACTGGTCTATAGTTCCCTGACGTGTCCTTGCCATCCTTCTTAAACAGTGGCACCACATTAGCCAAACTCCAGTCTTCTGGCACCTCACCTGTGACTACAATGATACAAACATCACAGCAAGAGGCCCGGCAATCATTTCTCTAGCTTCCCACAGAGTTCTCGGGTACACCTGATCAGGTCCTGGGGATTTATCCACCTTTACCCGTTTCAAGAAATCCAGCACTTCCTCCTCTGTAATCTGGACATTTTGCAAGGTGTCACCATCTATTTCACTACTTTCTATATCTTTCATACCCTTTTCCACAGTAAATGCAGATGCAAAATACTCATTTAGTATCTCCCTCATTTTCTGCGGCTCTACACAAAGGCCCCCTTGCTGATCTTTGAGGGGCCCTATTTTGTCCCTGGTTACCCTTTTGTCCTTAATGTATTTGTAAAAACCCTTTGGATTCTCCCTAACTCTATTTGCCAAAGCTATCTCATGTCCCCTTTTTGCCCACCTGATTTCCCTCTTAAGTATACTCCTAATGCCTTTATACTCTTCTAAGGATTCACTCGATCTATCCTGTTTAGACCTTACATATGATTCCTTCTTTTTCATAACCAAACCCTCAATTTCTTTAGTCATCCAGCATTCCTATACCTACCAGCTTTTCCTTTCACCCTGACAGGAATATACTTTCTCTGGACTCTCGTTATCCCATTTCTGAAGGCTTCCCATTCTCCAGCCATTCCTTTACCTGCGAACATCTGCCTCCAATCAGCTTTTGAAAGTTCTTGCCTAATACCATCAAAATTGGCCTTTCTCCAATTTAGAACTTCAACTTTTCTGGTCTATCCTTTTCCATCACTATTGTATGGTTTATATCATATGATTCACAGATTTCATTAAAGTCAAGATTTTATCATTCTGGATAACTCGATCACTAAGTCACTACCAAG
>NW_025151429.1:0-1380 GCF_004010195.1 Chiloscyllium plagiosum | reverse complement strand
CACCATCCCAGTAGCCACATTTTCAAAAGCTCTATCTGTATTCTTCATCTCTGTAGGATGTGTCAGAGGTAACAAATCAGAGAGAATAACTGTTAGATCTGGATCAAAGATGTCATTCCAGATCCCTGAGTTTCTGCCTTATATCCACATCCTTTTCTTATCTATGTTGTTGGTGCATATGTGGACCATGACTTGGGACTGTTCCCCCTCCTCCTCCCTCTTAAGAATAGCAAAAACACGGTGCGAGACATCACAAACTGTGTGAGCTGGGAGGCAACACACCAAACGTACGTGTGTCCTATACCCACTGAATCTGCAATCTGTTCCCCTCACTATGAAGTCTCCAAAAATAATGGTCTCCTTCTCTCTCCCCTACCGTTCTGAGCAAAAATGACAATCTCTGTGCGAGAGACCTGTACCCCATGTTTAACCCCTGGTAAGTTACTCCCCCTAACAAATATCAATAACGGTATGCTTGTAACAGAGGAGTACGGCCACAGGAGATGCATGCACTATCTGGGAGTTCCCTTTTCGTTCCCCGACTGAAACCCATCGAACTTTTTCTTGTACCTGAGGTGTTGCGGACTACCTGTAACTCATCTCAATTACCTCCTCAGTCTCCCGAATGATCCAACGTCTAGCATCTTTTCCCGAACACACTTTCCAAGGAACTAGGTCTGGGTGCATTTCCCGCAGATGCAGATATCTGGGACACTATTAGTGACTCTTGCTTCCCGCATTCTACAGGAAGAACATTCAATTGCCTGACCATCTATTTCCAACCATCTCAATTCTTACACACACACACACAAACACACATATTTACACACACACACACACACATAAATATAAATGGGTGCGTGCACGTGTGCATGAATGTGCGTGCAAATGTATTTAAACGTTGTAAAACTACGTTGAATAAAACAGTTTTTACTCTAAAAGTCTAACGTCTGATTTTGTGGAGTCTGCTGTCCTTGGGATTTGCCTCCATTACTTACGAACAGTCAGAAATACTCCCCAGGAGAATATCCATCTCTCAACAGAGAAACCGAGATGACGTTTGAGATGGATTCTCTTTCTCATACCGCTGATCCTGCACTGTGTTGTACTGTGGAGAAAGTGAGGACTGCAGATGCTGGAGACCAGAGTTGAAAAGTATGGTGCTGGAAAAACACAGCAGGCCAGGCAGCATCCGAGGAGCAGGAGAATCGTCGTTTCGGGCATTAGCCCTTCCCTTCTTCCAGCACCACACTTTTCAACTGTATTATACTGTGGAAAGGGTGCGGAGCATTTTTCATATTGTTGCAATTGCTGTATACTCATACCGGTTATTAAAACAATGCCAATAGAATGATGCTTATCTCATTGGACATTTTGAAT
>NW_025151428.1:0-1380 GCF_004010195.1 Chiloscyllium plagiosum | reverse complement strand
ATGGATTTTGGCCAGCAACTCCGTCCTACTATCAAAAACAGACTACTTTTATACACAGATTTACAAAGGTGTTACTGTCACAAACACAAAAAATAACAAAAGCTCTGCATATAGTGAACTAGACAGATAATAGCAAAGGGCAATAATTTGGGAGATCAGTTAATTGATACAGAATTTCATTCTGAGGTCAGAATTAAACATTGTGAAATTAATTTCACAAAAGGAACAGCTGAGAATGTTATCATTCAGTGTCTTGTTTATACAGATTCGCTCCTACCATGCCATTTTCTAGTATGCAGAAAATGTGTTCCATAATTAAAAATTACATTTTAGTCTCAATAATTAAGGACAACATTTAAGGCTATAAACTTTCTCACTCTTTCTCCCTCTTCCTTGCCTTGCTCGCACGTGGCATGGGCAACAAACCAGAGATAACAACTCTGTTTGTCCTAGCTCTAAGTTTCCATCCTAGTTCTTTGAATTTCTGCCTTAAATCCCCATCTCTCTTCCTACCAAAGTTGTTGGTGCCTATGTGGACTGCTCCACCTCACCCGCAAAGATCCCAAAAACAAGATCGGAGACATCACGAACCCTCGCACCTGGGAGGCAACACACCAACCGTGAGTCTCTCTCGTTCCCACAGAACCTCCTGTCTGTCCCCCAACTATGGAGTCCCCAGTGATTAATGCTCTACTTCTCTTCCCACTTCCCTATGGAAGAACAGAGACAGGGACCTGTACCCCATTGCTTACCCCAGTAAGTCGTTCCCCCAGCAGTATTTCAGTTCTAAAAGGACGCCCCTTCACTCTGAAGCTGGGCCATTGGGTCCTAGTCTGTCCTACTTGTCAAAACATCTTCATGTCCACTCTATCTGGGCCTCTCAATAATCTGCAAGTTTCAATCAGATTCTCCCGCACCTTTCTAAACTCCATCGATTTAAGTACCAGAGTCCTCCACCTCTCCTCATATGATAAGTTCTTTATCCCTGGGATCTTTCTTGTAAACCCTCTCTGGACTCCTTCCAAGTTCAGCACATCCTTCCTTAGATGGGGACCAAAAACTGCTCACAATGTTCCAAATGTGGTCTGACCAGAGCCTTATACAGCCTCAGCAGTACATTCCTGCTCTTGTATTCTAACCCTCTCGAAATGAATGCAAACATTACATTTGCCTTCCTAACCGCCAACTGAACCTGCCTGTTAACCTGAAGAGAATCCTGAACTCGGACTCCCAACTCCCTTTGTGCTTCAGATTTCCGAAACCTTTCCCCATTTAGGAACCAGTCTCCGCCTCGATTCTTCTAAACCCATTGCATACCCTCCCACACTGACATCCATCTACCAACCAAACCTTAATAGGATCCTGAACTCGGACTCACCC
>NW_025151427.1:0-1380 GCF_004010195.1 Chiloscyllium plagiosum | reverse complement strand
GCTCCCAGCCTCAATGTGACCTCGAACTCCCAGTCTCATCGTGGTCTCGAACTCCCGGCCTCAATGTGACCTCGAACTCCCAGCCTCAGCGTGATCTTGAACTCCCAGCCTCAGCGTGGACTTGAACTCCTGGCCTCAGCGTGGACACGGACTCCCAGCCTCAGCGTGATCTCGAACTCCCGGCCTCAGCGTGGACACGAACTCCCGGCCTTAGCGTGATCTCGAACTCCTGGCCTCAGCGTGGACACGAACTCCCAGCCTCAGCGTGATCTCGAACTCCCAGCCTCAGCATGGACTCGAACTCCTGGCCTTAACGTGGACTCGAACTCCCAGCCTCAGCGTGGTCTCGAACTCCCGGCCTCAGCGTGGTCTCGAACTCCCGGCCTCAGCGTGGTCTGGAACTCCCGGCCTCAACATGATCTCAAACTCCAAGCCTCAGCATGGACTTGAACTCCCAGCCTCAGCGTGGACTTAACCTCCCAGCCTCAGCATGGTCACGAACACCCGGCCTCAGTGTGAGCTCGAACTCCCAGCCTCAGGGTGGTCTGGAACTCCCGGCCTCAACATGATCTCAAACTCCCAGCCTCAGCATGGACTTGAACTCCCAGCCTCAGCGTGTACACAAACTCCCAGCCTCAGCGTGGACTTAAACTCCCAGCCTCAGCATGGTTCAAACTCCAGGCCTCAGCGTGGACACGAACTCCCGGCCTCAGTGTGGTCTTGAACTCCCGGCCTCAGCCTGATCTCAAAATCCCAGCCTCAGCATGATCTCGAACTCCCGGCCTTAGCATGGTCTCGAACTCCCAGCCTCAGCGTGGTCTCGAACTCCCAGCCTCAGCATGGACTGGAACTCCCGGCCTCAGCATGATCTCAAACTCCCAGCCTCAGCATGGACTTGAACTCCCAGCCTCAGCGTGTACACAAACTCCCAGCCTCAGTGTGGTCTCGAACTCCCGGCCTCAGCCTGATCTCAAAATCCCAGCCTCAGCGTGATCTCGAACTCCCGGCCTTAGCATGGTCTCGAACTCCCAGCCTCAGTGTGGTCTGGAACTCCCGGCCTCAGCATGATCTCGAACTCCCAGCCTCAGCATGGACTTGAACTCCCAGCCTCAGCGTGGTCTGGAACTCCCAGCCTCAGCATGGTCTCGAACTCCCAGCCTCAGCGTGGTCTGGAACTCCCGGCCTCAACATGATCTCAAACTCCCAGCCTCATCATGGACTTGAACTCCCAGCCTCAGCGTGGACACGAATTCCCAGCCTCAGCGTGGACACGAACTCCCTGCCTCAGCGTGATCTCAAACTCCTGGCCTCAGCGTGGACACGGACTCCCAGCCTCAGCGTGGTCTCGAACTCCCAGCCTCAGCGTGATCTCCAACTCCC
>NW_025151426.1:0-1380 GCF_004010195.1 Chiloscyllium plagiosum | reverse complement strand
TCTCTTATGATATTATGTTGTTTTGTCTTATTAATTTTCTCTGTATTCTTTATGAGGATGTGGGCATCGCTCGTGAGGCAGCATTTATTGCCCATCCCGAATAGCCCAGCAAGTAGCTGATTGTCAGGCACTTTGTTACTGACCTGGAGTCACATGTAGGCCAGACCAGTTAAGTATTGACAAGTTCCTTCACTAAAGGGCATTAGTGAGAGAGATGGAGCTTTTATTTCGAGCAGAGGCAATGTATATAGAGCAGTCATTAGATTTTTGATTTCAAATATTTGTTGAAATCAAATTCCACATTTTGTCATGGTTCGCTGGATTTACAGACACTGACTGTACAATTAAGCCATCACATACCCATCACATTTTATGAGCATGCTCTCTTATGTTATTCTGTTCCTCCTCACATACGTAGTTCTTCACTTATTATGATTTCTATTAAATTCTTATGATTTTAATTTCTGCATTTTGTTATTCATAAATGCTCTGACGTCTCATTTATCTGAAGGTCTAATCCTATTACTCTCCTATGCTATTCTCCTCCTACATTTTAAACTCGAATGTGTTTCTTATTTTAAATTAATGTACCCTTATGTTATTATTCGCATATTCACTTACGTTCTACTTCCTTTATGTTCTTATTTTCTCATTTAATTATGTGCTTTTTCTCTGGAGTGCTCATTATGTTAAGAGATAATTATTTTCTATTTTTATTCTTGTATTTTTCTTAATCTCTTTTGGATTTATATTCTCACTTTCTTAAGCTCTTATATTCTTATTAAATTATTACCACATGCACTTATTATCTGATGTTCTCAATCCCTTATTTGGTCATTGTGCATTCTGTTCTTACTCTTTTCTTACCCTTTAATATTCTCTTATTCATAATCTCGAAAATTCTTATTCTCTTATTCGCTTGCTTCTGTATGTGCTTATTCTATTATTTCCACAATGGGTCAAGTTAGTATTACGCAACACCAGTTTGTTGGTGAACAGATTTCCCTGGAAGCATTATCTTTCGAAGCGCTGCTGCGTCATTAAGTGGTTGTGGACCAGAATCACAAGACACAGAATTTAACGCAACAAGATTGCAGTGACATGGAATTAAATATTAAACAAAATTAGCTGTAGTCTTGTATCATTTTGAATGATCATGTTATTTTCAGGTCATTCATATGTAAATCCCAGATTTTTTAAAAGTTATATGATGAACATAATTTTAAAAATAGAAGCCATTTCAGATCAAATAATGGCTGAAGGTGTAAGGTTAAAGTCTGTGTCCCAATGTTCATTCAGACGGATTGCATTTTAAAATGGGATTTTCAGAATCTTAAATGAATAATGCAGTTTTCGCGCAAAATAAATGTTGTGCAGCAA
>NW_025151425.1:0-1380 GCF_004010195.1 Chiloscyllium plagiosum | reverse complement strand
ACTGCCCTCACGTCCATTCCCATTATTCTAAATTCCCAAAGAGATTGTTGAAAAATATGGAATTTAAAACAAACATGCGACCTTACCAATCTGGCGCACAGAAGTTTTTTTTTTCCCGGTCAGAGGAGGAGATGGGTGGAAGACACGACCCAAGTAGAGTTTTGGGTAATGCAACCACACAAATATATGACTTCCTAGAAGTCGTTCACTCCTCCCTCACACCTATCAGCAAATGGAGGCCGGACTCCAGAGGTAAGTCCCTTTTAAGTCTTTATATAGTACTAGTCAAGCCAAGAAACGGGCAAATATTGGTCTTTGGATCATATTAGGAAAATGTGCCTGTGTTTGAACACAATGACGAGTTCAATGGAAAAAAAGTGTATTATTTCAACGAATTATTGTCTTATTATTGAGACTTCGAGTAAGGGGAAGAGCTACTCTTTGTTTTCCTTGTCTCGACCCCTCATGTTGTGAAACACTTCCGTCAGGACCACCTCTCAACCTTCTTTGCTTAAAAGTAAAACCAAGTAGACCCAGCCTCTCTTCAGTTTGAGTACACTCTTGTCTTGTTACTTCTGAAAGGTATCAGTGTTAAATTCATTAGCGATTGATCTGTCCACCTGAACAATCGGTTTATACCCTCCTGTACCCTCACACGTTCCTCCTCACTGTGAACCACCAGCTCATCTTTCTGTCATCCACAAAATTATTTATCATTCCCTCCAAACTCCATCCCTCCCATTCTCATCATCATCGTTTATGAAGTTCACAAGTAAGCCCGGATTTTCTCCTGTTCTTCAGATGTTGTTCACACGGAAAGCATTGAGAATTCCATTCTCTTGGTTTTCCTATTTTGGTGAATTTACAGCGTGATGCAGTTGAGTTCTTTTTTATGAGGGAGCCACAAATTTTATTTTGGACATGGACCTGAATTCTACTTTTATACTATGCTCCTCTGTATGTTTTATTAATTAAGCTTGTACGTAATTAGTATTGGATTAGGTTTAGATGGCTTTCACTGCAGCATTTGTGTTCCATATGGACCTTGATAATGTTCTCTGTATCGTTCCCTGCAACAGTCAGAGCTGAAAGATGTTTCCGTCACTACGATGGAGACAGATTCATAATTTTGTTTGAAAGAGTTGGAGTGATGAGGATAAAGATTCAACTAAATTCTATATATAGAATCGCAGCAGGAGATCAAATCATATCGTCAAGTCCACCTTGAACTGGAAACAAATTATTAAATCATATTCCCACTTTTCTTCATATTGTAAAAACATTTTCAAAAAATGTTCTTAGAGCAGCGTGGATCTTCTAGCTGCTCCTGGGGTTGCAGGCAGTTGAATATTTAATATAGTCTTTTTGCAGTTGATATTA
>NW_025151424.1:0-1380 GCF_004010195.1 Chiloscyllium plagiosum | reverse complement strand
CACTTGTCAGCCCAAGTCTGGATATTGTCCAGATTTTGTTGAATTTTGGAATGGACTGCTTCTGTATCTGAGCATTTGCGAATGGTGCTGAACATTGTGCAGTCATTGTCGGATATCCCCACTTCTGACCTTATGATGGAGAGAAGGCCATTGAAGAAGCAGTAGAAGATGTTTGGACCTGGGTTTCAGCCGGAGGGCACTGAAGTTGTTACCTGGTATGGTGATGAAACGTCTGAAAATGAACATTCCAGCTCATGGAGCAAACCTACATCCACATTATGAGGGACTACTGCAGAGATATTCTGGAACTGAGATGCCTGACCTCCAACAAAAATGACCGTTTTCCGATCTGTCAGGTATGACTCCAATAATGAAGTAATTGCTTGTAATATCCTTCTGCTTGGGTTCCTTGATGCCACATTTGAAAGAATGCAGCCTTGATTTCAAGTCCTGGAATTCAGCTCCTTTTTCTATGTTTGAACAAAGGCTGTGCTGAGGTCAGGAGCTGAGTGGCCCTGGTGGAACCCAAACTGGGCGCCACTGAGCAGTGCTGCTTGATAGCACTGTTGATGAGCCCTTCCATCACTTTATTGATGATGGAGAGTAGACTGATGAGGTGGTATTTGACTGGGTTTAATTTGTCCTGCGTTTTATGTACAGAACATACTTAAGACGTTTTTCCCCATTGTTGCATTCTGTATTGCACTAGGGTTAATTCTCTGGCTTGATGATAGTGTTTGAGCGGTTTATATGCTGGGCCATGACATTATAGATTGTGCTGGGGTATAGTTCTTCTGCTATTGATGGACCACAGCGTCTTATGGATACTCAGTCATGAGTTGCTAGATCTGTTGGAAGTCTGTGCTAGTTAGCATGGTGATAGTGCCACACACACAATAGAGTTTATTCTCAGTGTGACCATGACACTTTGTCTCCTCAATGACAATGCGGTGGTCAATTTTACTGATGCTGTCATGGACAAATGCATCTGCAGTTGGTAGATTGGTAAGGATGAGGTCAGGTATGTTTTTCCCTCTTGTTCATTCCCTCACTACCTTCTGCAGACCTAATCTAGTAGCAATATCCTTTAAGACCCGACCAGCGTGATCAGTAGTACTGCTGCCAAACCACTCTTGGTAGTTGACTTTGAAATTCCTCAGCCAGAATACACTTTGTGCTCTTTTCACAGTCAGTGCTTTCTCCAAGTGTTGTTCAACATGGAGGAGTACTGATTCAGCTGAGGAATGACGCTACATGGTAATCAGTAGGGCTGCTTTGACCAAATTTTAATCTAAAGCTATGGGACTTCATTGGGTCCGGAGTTAATTTTGGGGACTCGCAGAGCAACTACCTTTGGAATGTATCACACTGAGCTGCCCC
>NW_025151423.1:0-1380 GCF_004010195.1 Chiloscyllium plagiosum | reverse complement strand
GAATATTTATTCAATAAAAGTATCCTTCTTCTTCTTGAAAAGTTTGATCAGACACTTCTCGCAGAGCCAAATGCATTAATAAGCCGAAAGTACTAAGTGGGCTATTTGCGTTAAGAATAAAATGATGACAATAAGATACGTACAATTGAATATATAGCTAATACGTTTGGATAAAATAATTACTCCACCATACGAATATGCCCCTTACAGCTAAACAGTTCAAATTATTTGTTAGAATATATCAAAAAAAGTGAGTTTCACATTACGCTGCTGTAGGTTACTGACTTTGATGACTTGTAACTGTATCTCTGATTGCACAGCAATGATATTGCATGAAGTTCAACCAGTGGATCCAAGTCCCTGATGTTAGTACTATTCGTGTTACATTTTTAACGGTAATTTCGTAGGACTCTCAGTGATTATCCAGGCTTTTCATTGTTCAGAATAAAATGAAAACATCTTTGTGTGTTTACTGCACGAAACAAAAATCCGTTCCACAGAAAAACACGTTGATTGAAGTTTGAGCAGCCAGTATAGATTGTTTTTGCGTTCGGTCACTAATCTTCCATTTTGACACAATTCCTCATTCTCTTGTCCAATTATTTCTTCAGGATTAATCATTAATGGTATTGTTTGGAGATTTGACTTTAATGTCTAACACATATGGGCAGCTGACCAAGGCAGGCAAGACAGGAGGGAGAGTACAAAATCAGGCCACCGAGAGATTTGAAAGGGAAATCGTTTAAATAGGATTGTGGATTGTTTAAGGGCCAATTTTGGTCATGGGGGTCAGGGGATGATAGATTAGTGGGACCAGATATCAGCGTATCAGTCCGATTCTGGTTTTTGTTAGGGTGCACGTTGGACGGTTCGAATAGTCATCCAATCACGAGGAATAATATAAACGGGGAGTGCTGAGAAGTGAATGAAGTGAAACAAGGAGTGAGGTGATGGTTCCCATCTGAAAGGAAAATATTCGTACTGATTGCATGAGTATCTGTCAGAATCTCACCTCACTGTCAAATATGGGTAATGTATGATTAGTCAGGACCATCAAGAAAGAAATTGCATGCTGAGGGGTGAAAATTGTGAGCTGCCATGAAGCTACGACTAAAGGATTGTCATGTGCAGGAATCACGTCATCTCACTGCTAAATAACACCCATCTTCAATCAAAAGATAAATAGAACCCAAAACTCTAATGTCCACTGCTGAGTTAACAAAGTGCTATGGGATATGGAAAACAAAACTTGTGACAAGCAATTTAGTTTATGTCAATGAAGTAACGCATAATCTTTTCTTTATATGCCATACGTTTAGTGAGGTGAGAAAACAGATAATACATTGCACTTTGATTTGATAGCAGCATAATACCAATACT
>NW_025151422.1:0-1380 GCF_004010195.1 Chiloscyllium plagiosum | reverse complement strand
TTTTCCAGCAACACATTTACAGCTCTGATCTCCAGCATCTGCAGACCTCACTTTCTGCTTCCTTTAAGCCCACAGCATATCAACGAAGATATCCAAGGGATGCTACACTTCTCACTTCTCAAGAAGCCAGGGTGAAAAGACATTGCTTTGCAGAAGATCGAAGTATTTAATAAATGCCAGAAGAGATCATTTGCAAAAGAAGCAAAGGTGAAGTGAGGTAAAAGTTCTTCACTTAGCAAATAGTTGGTGTATGGAATGTGATGTCTGGGAATATGGTGGGGGCAGGTTCAATCGTGGCATTCAACAAGGCAATGGATGATGTGAAATGATATGGGGAGAGAAAAGCAAGCGATGAACACTAGTAATGATGCTCATTTAGAAGGCAGTGCGGGCACAATGGGCCAAATGGTCTCTTTCTGCACTTTTGCACTTCTGTGATTCTGCGTGATATCAGACCTCACCACAGCATAAGACCAGTGATCGTGAATTGACAGCCAGTTCACTTTGTTCTTCTTTCTCTGTTCCATTGCCTTGGGAAACGGAAATTCCATTGAAAGTGAAATTGGGTGAGTTATATCTCCAGTAATGGGTCTTTAGTCAAATATCATTGTTACTTGCCATTTAGTAATTGGAGTAGAACCTTCCAATTTGTCCTGTTGGATTGTATTTTTACATCAAAGAAGCTCACATTTGACTTTTTCATGTTTCTTGGAATATTCGAGACACACGTTTTGCATAAATTTTGGTTTGACTAAATGCGTTTCTCGCTACTTTTGTTTAGTTTCCAGACCAATAACCCGGGGGATAAATGAATAAAATTGCATTTGCAGCTCCGATGAAACCAAACTGTGCAAAACAGGGACTGGAGAAAGTAGCAGAATGTGACATGTTTATAATGACTCGATGTCTGACACTGTACACTTAATAAAAAATGTGCAAGTTCAAGCATATCAGTAATGACATGAATACCAAACAGTGGAAGTGAAATTGAACAAGAGTGGAGAGGTAAAACAGATGGCATCATATTTGCCAGCTCTTGCAGGCCCACCCAGTAATCAAACTCTGAATTGATTGAAACTAAAATCCGGCTGAACAAGGTACGGAAGAACCGGGCAATCTCCTGTATTTTGTATCTGTACCAGTGAGAGGACTGTCAATGACTGAGGAGCATAAACCGTAAAATACACACACTGCAGGAAGTACCAGCCTTTGTGGCACCGTGTTTGACATTATCTGACAATTTACTGTATCGGTAACAATTAAAAAGTACTGCATGTTATTAATATCAATAACACTTTATTCATAGTATTCAGTGAGACTGAAAAATACGCTACATTGCAATTGGCAAAACTCGTATAGTATTGGTATTGTTAAATATGG
>NW_025151421.1:0-1380 GCF_004010195.1 Chiloscyllium plagiosum | reverse complement strand
GCGACGCTGTAACCTCACACACTGTGCCCAGCGTCGCGGTAACGTCACTCACTGCGCCCAGTGACAGTGTAACCTCACACACTGTGCCCAATGACAGTGTAACCTCACACACTGTGCCCAGTGACAGTGTAACCTCACACACTGTGCCCAGTGACAGTGTAACCTCACACAGTGCGCCCAGCGACACTGTAGCCTCACACTGTGCCCAGTGACAGTGTAACCTCACGCACTGCGCCCAGTGACAGTGTAACCTCAAACACTGCGCCCAGTCACAGTGTAACCTCAAACACTGCGACCAGTGACAGTGTAACCTCACACACTGTGCCTAGCGATGCTGTAACTTCACACACTGCGACCAGTGAAGCTGTAATTTCAAACACTGCACCCAGCGACGCTGAAACCTCACACACTGTGCCCAGCGATGCTGTAACCTCACAGACTGTGCACAGTGACACTGTAACCTCACGCACTGCGCCCAGTGACACTGTAACCTCACGCACTGCGCCCAGTGACAGTGTAACCTCACACTGTGCCCAGAAACAGTGTAACCTCAAACACTGTGACAGTGGCAGTGTAACTTCACACACTGCGCCCAGCGACGCTGTAACCTCACACACTGCGCCCAGCGACACTGTAACCTCACACACCGCGCCCAGCGACGCTGTAACGTCAGTCACTGCGCCCAGCGACGCTGTAACTTCACTCAATGCGCCCTGTGACAGTGTAACCTTGCACACTGCACAGTGGCAGTGTAACTTCACACACAGCGCCCAGCGACGCTGTAACTTCACTCACTACGGCCAGCGACACTGTAACGTCACATCCTGCGCCCAGTGAAGCTGTACGTTCACACACTGCATCCAGCGACACTGTAACCTCACACACTGCGCCCAGCGATGATGTAACCTCACACACTGCGCTCAGTGACGCTGTAACCTCACACACTGTGCCCAGCGACGCTGTAACCTCGCACACTGTGCCCAGCGATGCTGTAACCTCACACACTGCGCCCAGCGACGCTGTAACCTCACACACTGCGCCCAGCGACAGTGTAACCTCACACATTGCGCCCAGCGACGCTGTAACCTCGCACACTGCGCCCAGTGACACGGTAACCTTGCACACTGCATCCGGCGACGCTGTAACTTCACACACTGCACCCAGTGACAGTGTAACCTCACACACTGTGCCCAGCGACACTGTAACCTGAAACACTACGCCAAGCGACACTGTAACCTCACACACTCACCCAGTGATGCTGTACCCTCACACACTGCGCCCAGTGACAGTGCAACCTCAAACACTGCGCCCAGTGACAGTGTAACCTCTCACACTGCGCCCAGCGAGTGCAACCTCTTACATTGCACCCAGCGACAGTGT
>NW_025151420.1:0-1380 GCF_004010195.1 Chiloscyllium plagiosum | reverse complement strand
TCATGGTTCATCAGTGCTCCAGAACATGAACACTAAACCAGGCTCACCCCAGCTCTGCAGCACTGCGGGAGGGCTGCTCTGACAGAGTTACTATCATTTGGATGAGCCGATAACCAGAAGCCTCTTCTGCTCTCTGAGAGGGACATGAAAGATGCCACAGCACCATTGGCAGGAGAGATGGGAATCTCTCATCAATGTTCGAGCCATTAATTAAATTCTTGAGCATCATTATTAAAAGCAAATTATTTGGTCACTTTTACATCTGTTTACAGAACATTGAAATACATAAATTGGCTGCCACTTATCGATATCACTACTTGGCTGGATTTCAAAAAACTTCTTGGAATCACAGAATTGGTATAGCCCCAGCAGAGGCCATTCAGTCCATTGTGCCTGCACCAATTCTATCCCCTAGTGCCAATCTCCTGCCTTTTTCCCATTGTCGTGCACACTATTTCTATTCAGGTAACTGCTGGTTACAAGTTCTTTGGGACAACTGATATATGTATTAGGAACAGAAGTATGTACTCAGCTCTCTAATCCAATAAGATTAATGATCTGATCATTGCATACTTTCACCTACACCCCCCTGACCTTTCACACCCCATGTACTAATCAACAGTCGCTGGTTTAAACTTTTTCAAAGATGCTGCTTTCATTGGAGAGAGTTCCAAAAAGAAAAATGTTTGCTTTATCTTTGTCTTAAATAGACTTTGTTTTTAAACAATGACCCCTAGTTGAACATTGTACCATTGAGGAAGAATCCTTTCACATGCACTTGCTCAAGATCCCTCAGGATCTTATACATTTCAACCAAATCACTTCTTATCCTTCTAAACTCCAGCAGATGCATCCTTTCCTCATAACATCACCCACCAAACCAGGTATTAATCTAGTAAATTTTCTCTAATCTACTTCCAACCTATCTGAAAATCTGAAACAAAAACAGACATTGTTGGATGTCCAGCAGCTCCTCTGTGGAAAAGCAGATTTAACATTTCGTGTCCAGTTCTGAAGAAGGGACATCAGGAAAAACATTAACTTGGTTTTGTCTCCAAAGATGCTATCAGACTTACTAGGTTTCTCCAGCAATTTCTGTTTTTGTTCCTGTGTAGCTGAAAATTTGTTTTCAATCCAGGGACCTCGAAGTGAAGGAGCCATTGGGAAGTAGTGACCATAATACAATAAGGTTCAATCTGCAATTTGGTATTGTGCAACAAACCAGAATTGATCAGGGACCTTGAAGTGAAGGAGCCATTGGGAAGAAGTGACCATAATACAATAAGCTTCAATCTGCAATTTGAGAGGGAGACAATCGGAAGTGACAATATTTCTGTTGAATAAAGCGAACTATGGAGCTATGAGGGAGGAGCTGCCAAA
>NW_025151419.1:0-1380 GCF_004010195.1 Chiloscyllium plagiosum | reverse complement strand
AGATATCTGTACACTGACTGGTGTCTCTCTGTCTCCTCTCTCTCAGGGAGATATCTGTACACTGACTGGTGTCTCTCAAACCCCTCACTCTCAGGGAGAAAGCTGTAAACTGACTGGTGTATCTCAGTACCCTCTCTCAGGGAGATATCTGTACAGTGACTGGTGTCTCTCAGTCCCCTCTCTCTCTCTCTCTCAGGGAGATTCCTGTACACTGACTGGTGTGTCTCAGTCCCCCCTCTCTCTCAGGGAGAGATCTGTACACTGACTTGTGTCTCTCAGTCCCCTCTCTCTCTCTCAGGGAGATATCTGTACACTGACTGGTGTCTCACCGTCCCCTCTCTTACTAAGGGAGATATCTGTACACTGACTGGTGTCTCTCAGACCCTTCACTCTCAGGGATATAGCTGTACACTGACTGGTGTCTTTCAGTACCCTCTCTCTCTCTCAGGGAGCTATCTGTACACTGACTGGTGTCTCTCAGGCCCCCCTCTTTCTCAGGGAGATATCTGTACACTGACTGGTGTCTCTCAGTCCCCCCTCACTCTCAGGGAGATACCAGTGCACTGACTGGTGTCTCTCAGTCCCCTCTCCCTCTCTCAGGGAGATATCTGTACACTGACTGGTGTCTCTCAAACCCCTCACTCTCAGGGAGATAGCTGTAAACTGACTGGTGTCTCTCAATCCCCTCTCTCAGGGCTATATCCATACACTGACTGGCGTCTCTCACTCCCCTCTCTCTCTCTCAGGGAGATATCTGTAAACTGACTGGCATCTCTCAGTTCCCTGTCTGTCTCACAGAGATATCTGTACACTGACTGGTGTCTCTCAGTCCCCTCTCTCTCAGGGAGATATCTGTACACTAACTGGTGTCTCTCAGTCCCCTCCCTCTCTCTCAGGGAGATATCTGTACACTGACTGTTGTCTCTCAGTCTCCTCTCTCTCTCAGGGAGATATCTGTGATCTGACAGGGATCTCTGAGTCCCCTCTTTCTCTCTCTCAGGGCTATATCCATACACTGACTGGCGTCTCTCACTCCCCTCTCTCTCTCTCAGGGAGATATCTGTAAACTGACTGGCATCTCTCAGTCCCCTGTCTGTCTCACAGAGATATCTGTACACTGACTGGTGTCTCTCAGTCCCCTCTCTCTCAGGGAGATATCTTTACACTGACTGGTGTCTCACAGTTCCCTCTCTCTCTCTCAGGGAGCAATCTGTACACTGACTGTCATCTCTCACTCCCACCTCTCTCTTTTTCTCAGGGAGATATCTGTACACTGACTGGTGTCTCTCAGTCCCCTGTCTGTCTCAGGGAGATATTTGTACCCTGACTGGTCTCTCTCACGCGCCTCTCCCTCTCTCAGGGAGATACCTGTACACTGCC
>NW_025151418.1:0-1380 GCF_004010195.1 Chiloscyllium plagiosum | reverse complement strand
GGTAGACAAACCCCAAGTCCGGATGGGATCAACTACAGGTTACTGAGGGTTGTGAGTGTGGAAATAACAGGGTCTTTAACATATATCTTTGCAAGATGATTGAACATGGGTGAGCTCCCGGAGGACTGAAGAATTGCTAATATTGTCCCCTAGTTTAAGAAGGATAGCGGGGATAATCCAGGTAATTGTAGACCGGCGAACCTGAAATCAGTGGTAGGGAAGCTGCTGGGGAAGATACTGAGGAACTTGAGGAAGGTGTTTTATTAGGTTCCCCATGGTCGACTGATGGAGAAGGTGAAGTCACATGGGGTCCAGGGTGTTCTATCAAGATGGATAGAGAACTGGCTGGGCAACAGGAGACAGAGAGTAATAGTGGAAGGGGATTTCTAAAAATGGAGACCTATGCCAGCAACAGCGATCTGTGCTGGGACCACTGTTGTTTATGATATATATATATATCAATGATTTGGAAGAAGGTATCAGTTGCCTGATGAGCAAGTTTGCAGATGACACTAAGATTTTTGGAGTAGCAGATAGTGAAGGGGACTGTCAGCTAATACAGCAGAACATGGATAGATTGGTGAGATGGGCACAGAAGTGGCAGATGGAGTTCAATCTGTGAAAATGCGAGGTGATGTATTTTGAAAGAACCAGTTCAAGAGTTAACAGCATAGTAAACAGAAACGTCCTGGGGAAAATTGACTTACAGCGAGATCTGAGTGTTTGGGTCCATTGTTTCCTGAAGGTGTCAACACAGGTCATAAAGGGTCAAAGCAGCATATGCCATGCTTTCCTTCATTGGATCAGGTGTTGAATACAAGCGCTGGCAGGTCATGTTACAGTTGCATAGGACTTTGGTTTGGCCACATTTGGAATACTGCATATAGTTCGGGTCAACACATTAACAAAAGGATGTGGATGCTTTGAATAGGGTACAGAGTAGGTTCACCAGGATGCTGCCTGGGTTGGACGGTGCTGGTTCTGAAGAAAGATTGAGTAGATTAGGACTATTTTCATAACAAAGTAGAAGGTTGAGGTCTACAAAATCAAGACAGATATACACAAGGTGAATAGCAAGAAGTTTTTTCCCCAGATTGTGGAACTCAATTACTCGGGGTCATGAGTTCAAAGTAAGAGGGAAAAGGTTTAGGGCAGATATATGTGGGATGTTCTTTACACATAGGGCAGATGCAGCCTGGAACTTGTGGCCAGCGGAGGTGGTAGGGCAGGAACGATAGCGTTATCTAAGATGTACTTGGACAGAAACATGAATGAGCAGGGAGCAGAGGGATACAGACCCTTAGAAAATAGGTGACAGGTTTAGAAAATAGGAGGATCTGGATCAGTACAGGTTAGGAGGGCCGAAGGATCTGTTCCTGT
>NW_025151417.1:0-1380 GCF_004010195.1 Chiloscyllium plagiosum | reverse complement strand
ATCCCTGTCACTGACTGATGCTCTATCCCTTTCTCTGACTGAGATTGAATCCCTGTCACTGACTGAAGTTCAATCCCTGTCACTGATTGAGATTCAATCCCTGTCACTGATTGAGAATCAATCCTTGTCAGTGACTGAGGATCAATTCCAGTCACTGACTGATTTTCTATCCCTGTCACTGATTGAGATTCAATCCTTGTCACTGACTGAGGATCAATTCCAGTCACTGACTGAGGATCAATCCCTGTCACTGACTGAGATTCAATCCCTGTCACTGCTGGAGAATCAATCACTGTCACTAGCTGAGATTCAATCCCTGTCACTGACTGAATCTCAATCCCTGTCACTGACTGAGATTCAATTCCTGTCTCTGACTGAGATTCAATTCCTGTCACTGACTGAGATTCAATCCCTGTCACTGACTGAGATTCAATTCCTGTCTCTGACTGAGATTCAATCCCTATCATTGACTGAGGTTCAATCCTGTCACTGACTGAGATTCAATCCCTGTCATTGACTGAATCTCAATCCCTGTCACTGACTGAGATTCAATCCCTGTCTCTGACTGAGTGTCACTCCCTGACACTGACTGAGATTCAATCCTTGTCTCTGACTGAATCTCAATCCCTGTCACTGACTGAGAATCTATTCCTGTCTGTGACTGAGATTCAATCCCTGTCACTGATTGAGATTCAATCCCTGTCACTGAATGTGGTTTAATCCCTGTCACTGATTGAGGTTCAATCCCTGTCACTGACTGAGATTCAATCACAGTAACTGACGGAGGATCAATCCCTGTCACTGACTGAGATTCAATCACTATCACTGACTGCTGTTCAATCCCAGTCGCTGACTAAGTTTCAATCCCTGTCACTGACTGAGATTAAAATCTGTCACTGACTGCGGGTCATTCCCTGTCACTGACTGAGATTAAATCCCTGTCACTGACGGAGGTTCAATCCCTGTCACAGACTGAGAATCAATCCTTGTCACTGACTGAGATTCAATACCTGTCTCTGACTGAAGGTCAATCCCTGTCTCTGACTGAGGTCCAATCCCAGTCAATGACTGAGGTTCAATCCCTGTCACTGACTGAGTATCAAACCGTGTCACTGACTGAGATTCAATCCCTGTCACTGACTGAGATTCAATCCCTGTCCCTGACTGAGGATCAATCCCTGTCTCTGACTGAGATTCAATCCTTGTCACTGACTGAGGATCAATTCCAGTCACTGACTGAGCTTCTATCCCTGTCAGTGACTGAGATTCAATCCCTGTCCCTGACTGAGATTCAATCCTTGTCACTGACTGAGGTTCAATCCCTGTCAATGACTGAGGATCAAATCGTGTCACTGACTGAGATTCAATCCCTGTCACTGG
>NW_025151416.1:0-1380 GCF_004010195.1 Chiloscyllium plagiosum | reverse complement strand
CCGATGCAATTTTAAAAGAAAATCCTATGAATCTATGTACATGAAGACCGAGATCTCCCTGCTAATCTACACCACCAAGAATCTTATCAGGAGCCAAGTACCTGTAATCTTTGTTCCTGTTGCTCCCAAATACAACCTTGCAGTACACCACTGAACTCCAGGATGAGCATTTCCCATCAACCACCAGCTCAGTATTCTCTCAGCTCGCCAAGTGTCTGATCCAATTACCGCTAAATCACCCTCAACCCTATGCCTACCGATTTCGTGCAATAGCTTAACGTGGGGAACCTTATCAAACACCTTATTGAAATCC
Source organism: Chiloscyllium plagiosum (assembly GCF_004010195.1). Taxonomy (NCBI): domain Eukaryota; kingdom Metazoa; phylum Chordata; class Chondrichthyes; order Orectolobiformes; family Hemiscylliidae; genus Chiloscyllium; species Chiloscyllium plagiosum. The sequence continues at coordinate 1,067 of NW_025151416.1, read as the reverse complement.
AGATAAACCACATGAACCGCTTTACCGTCATCCACCGGTTTGGTAGCCATCTCAAAGAACGCAATAAGGTTTGTGAGGCAGACTACAGGGTTGACTATGACAAATCAACTTCATCCTTTCTTGATGATTATAAATCATATCTCTTATAGCCGTTCCCAACACTTTACCCACAGCGGAAGTAAGGTTCAATGGTCTATAATTGCCAGGGTTGTCTCTTCTCCCCTTCTTCAACAAGTGACTACAATTGTTATCCTCCAGTCCTCTGGCACTATTCCTGGAGATAATAACCACATTAAGATGAATTAAAAAGGCCCTGCAATCTCCTCCCTGACTTCCCACAGATACCTAGGATAAATCCATTTCGGCCCAGGGAACGTATCAATGTTCACACTTTGTAGAATCGCTCACACTTCCTCCTTGTGAATCCCTTTCCCGCTTCGTCTAATAGCCGATATCTTAGTGTTTTCTTCGACAGAATTGTCTTTGTCCAGTGAGAATACTGATGAAATTGACTTAAATAGGCTCTCTATAATTCTGATACTGTGCTCACTGTTCCCAGAAATTCACATAAAGTGGTAACATCCTCTCAGTACTTACATTGTTCTGCCCTGAAGTTTGTTTGAGTTACAACCAGATCATCTCTCAAAACTGAGTGCCGTTCTGGTAACCCTATTATAGGTAAGATGTGATTGAACTAGAGAGTGTACAGAAAGGATTTATCAGCACGTTGAGGGAATTAAGAGTTTGACTTATAAAACTAAAGTGGGAAAACTGGGGCTGTTTTCACTGTTCGGAGCTAAAGGGTGACCATATTACGTTTTTGTACAATGGTGAGAGCCATATGTAAGGTGAATGACAAGGGCATTTTCCTAAGGGTGGGGGAGTTCAAAACGAGAGGCCGCATTTTGAAGGTGAGAGGAGAAGATTTATAAAAGGAAGTAAGGGGCAACTTGAAGAGTGTTGCTCGTGTGTGGAGTAAACTGCCAGAGAAAATAATGGGTGTAGTTAAAGATATTTGCATCACATGTGAATTGGAAGTTTCTGGAGCGATATAGACCAAGCGCAGG
>NW_025151415.1:0-1380 GCF_004010195.1 Chiloscyllium plagiosum | reverse complement strand
CAAGCTCAAGGTCGGTCTGTTCCAAACGTTAAAACAAGCTGTTAAATTGATACCTGACTATTGTTTTTTTTGGACAACAATTTTAATTTAATCAATTAATTTAAATAATGCTCAAGATACCAAAAGCCAGTGGAGTTTGAATTTTCTTGGTTTTATTTCTGGAAATCAATTAAATTTTGAGAATCTGATGCGTCATGGGAAGTACACAAACCGGCATTAGAATACTGGAGGGCAAACAGCTGCCATCGAAAAGTAGAGCAACTGCTGGACAGCTAACTGTCCATCTATACCACTCTCCCTCAAAAATACATTTTCCTACTTACGGTAAACAACAAAGAAGATGACACAGGAAGACCAGCAGCTGAGTGAGTGAACACAGCCAAGAAGACAGAGACTGCGTGGTTTTGAGATTAATTTAATGTAATCTCTTATTAGTAGGTTGTTGGAACAGCATATTTTTGTAGAGATGGACTCAGACAGAAGTTACGAAAAGGGGGATGTTGTTGTTTTCTGTTCACTACTTGGTGTTCTTGTTTTGGAGACTAAGTGCAGAGTTATGGTAGCGCAGGCAGTGGAATGTTCCTCCTGCAGAATGTTTGAGGTAGGGGTGAACACCGATGCTCCTGCTGACTTCACCTGCAAGGAGTGCAGCCAGCTCCAGCTCCTCACAGACCGCGTTAGGGAGCTGGAGTTGGAGTTGGATGAACTGAGAATTATTCAAGAGGCTGAGAGGGTGATAGATGGAAGCTACAGGGACATAGTAACGTCAGAGAACAGAGGTAGCTGGGTAACAGTTAGAGTTGGGAAGGGGAGGAAGCAGGCAGTGCAGGGATCCCCTGTGGTTGTTCCCCTCAACAATAAGTATACCGCTTTGGATACTGTTGGGGGGGGGCGGCCGAGCAGGGGAATGCTGCAGTGACCGGGTCTCTGGTACGGGGTCCGGCTCTGAGGCTCAGAAGGGAAAGGGCGAGACGAGGAGAGCGCTACTTATACGAGACTCTATAGTTAGAGGGACAGAAAGGCGGTTCTGTGGACATGGGCGAGACTCTCGGATGGTTTGTTGCCTCTTGGGTGCCAGGGTCCGAGACGTCTCGGACCGTGTCTTCAGAATCCTTAAGGGGAAGGGTGTGCAGCCAGACATTGGTTCCAACGTGGTGCACGTTGGAACCAACGACATAGGTAGGAAGAGGAGTGGGGAGTTCATTCAGGAGCTCAGGGTGTTAGGCTGGAAGCTAAAAGCTAGGACGGACAGAGTCGTCATCTGTGGGTTATTGCCAGTGCCATGTGACAGTGAGGCAAGGAATAGGGAGAGAGTGCAGTTGAACACGTGGCTGCAAGGATGGTATCGGAGGGAGGGCTTCAGGTATGTGGACAATTGGA
>NW_025151414.1:0-1380 GCF_004010195.1 Chiloscyllium plagiosum | reverse complement strand
ACTGCTTGCTTTTTCATACAAATCAATAGAATGTTTTACTCAAAACAGTTGAGAGTCATAGATAGGTACAGCACGGAAACAGACCCTTCTGTCCAGCTCATCCATACCGACCAGATATCCCATATCAATCTAGTCCCACCTGCCAACACCCGACCCATATCCCTCCAAACCCCATCTATTCATGTACCCATCCCAATGCCTTTTAAATATTGCAGTTGTACCAGTCTCCACCACTTCCTCTGGCAGCTCATTCCATACACGTACCACCCTCTGTGTGAAAAAGTTGCCCCTTAGGTCTCTTTTATATCTTTCCCCTCTCACCCTAAACCTATGCCCTCTAGTTCTGGACTCCCCGACCCCAGGGAAAAAACTTTGTCTATTTACCCTATCCATGCCCTTCATGATTTTGTAAGCCTCTATAAGGTCACCCCTCAGCCTCCGACGCTCCAGGGAAAACAGCGCTAGCCTGTTCAACTTCTCCCTATAGCTTAAATCCTCCAACCCTGGCAACATCATTGTAAATCTTTTCCGAACCCTTCTGAACCTTACCATTAAGTAAGTAAGTCCTGCTAAGATTTGCTTTCCCAAAATGCAGCACCTCGCATTTATCTGAATTAAACTCCATCTGCCACTTCTCAGCCCACTGGCCCATCTGCTCCAGATCCTGTTGTGATCTGAGGTAACCCTCTTCGCTGTCCACTACACTTCCAATTTTGGTGTCATCTGCAAACTTACTAACCGTACCTCTTACGCTTGCATCCAAATCATTTATATAAATGACAAAAAGTAAAGGACCCAGCACCGATCCTTGTGGCACTCCACTGGTCACAGGCCTCCAGTCTGAAAAACAACCTTCCACCACCACCCTCTCTTTTACCTCTGAACCAGTTCCGAATCCAAATGGCTAGTTCTCCCTGTTTCCGTGAGATCTGACCTTGCTAACCAATCTCCCACGGGGAACCTTGTCGAAAACCTCACCGAAAGCCATACAGGTCACATCTACCGCTCTGTCCTCATCTCTCCTCTTTGTTACTTCTTCAAAAAACTCAATCAAGTTTGTGAGACATGATTTCCCATGCACAAAGCCATGTTGACTATCCCTAATCAGTCCTTGCCTTTCCAAATACACGTACAAGCTGTCCCTCAGGATTCCCTCCAACAACTTGCCCACCACCGACGTCTGGCTCATGGTCTATAGTTCCCTAGCTTGTCATTACCACCTTTCTTAAGTTTACAAGAAAGGAAATTAAAAGTACTAACATATAAACAGATAATGCTTGGTCTCAAAGCAGGTCAGGCTCCATCAGTGAAGAAGGAAACAGAGTTAAGGGTTCAGGTCAATATAGATCAGAGTAGAAATGTTGTTGCCATCTCTTCCTG
>NW_025151413.1:0-1380 GCF_004010195.1 Chiloscyllium plagiosum | reverse complement strand
TTGCAGGACATTTAGAAAAGATTAGCATTAAACGTGGTAGACTGGGTTTTGTGAAAGAGAAACTATATTTGACAAATTTGCGACAGTTCATTGAGGAGATAATAAGCAGGGCTGATAAAGGGCAATCCAATGATGTTCTGTATTTGGATTTTAAAAATGCAAATGATAAGGTGCTACATAAAAGTTAATTGCACAATTTAGGAGCTCATGGTATCGGCGTAATGTCTTAGCATGGATTGAGGATTGGTTAACCACACTGGCTGTTGCTGAGTCCTCATTTGCAATTCTGTATATAATGTTCGCTCCCATATTTAATAAAGGATAAACCAACATCAGAGACCATTCAAAAAAGATTCACTTACGTGCTTCGAGGACGAAAGGGTTGACCTATCAAGAATAGATAAGCAGAGGTGATATAATGGAAACAAGATTCTGAGGAGGTTGACAGGGTTGATGTTGACTAGATCTTCTAGCACCAGTGAAGTCTGAATCCAGGGGATATTACATAAGGGAACATTCATTTTATAAAAAGTAAAGATTTTTTTCTCTCATTGAGTGCTTCGAGGACGAAAGGGTTGACCTATCAAGAATAGATAAGCAGGGGTGATATAATGGAAACAAGATTCTGAGGAGGTTGGGAATGGTTGGGTTACTCTTCAGAGGGTTGTTCTGGCTTGTTGGGCTGAAGAGCCTGTTTCTACATTGTAGGCAATCTATGATTCTATCTCAAATTATTTTGAAAGAGGGCAGATATATTTTTGAAATATTGAGCAGTTGAGGGCTATGCGGATCAAACATGAAAGAGGTGTTGAGGTCTGGGTTGTCCCAGCCATGATCTGATAGAATGGGGGAACAAGCTGAAGGCGATGAATGCCCTACTCCTGCTCCGATTCCTTGAGGCTCCGTTTCATGGTTTTTTTATTCCAAAGAAGAGCGTGATACAATGTGCTAAAGATCTCAGATGTTGTGAAAATGGGGTGTTTATGTACTGATTTAGATGGCGTTGATTCATCAATCACAGCTATACAGTCATGAGTAGGAAGGCAATTCCCTCCATGAATAAAGGAAATCTACTGCAGAGCTCACACAAAGGGCATTCTTACCCTCAGTAAACTCTCCCATCACAGACACCCAACATATCAGCTAAAGCAGGACGCACTGCGCATGCTCTAGCCGACAAAGTGACCCGCGGGTGATTGAGGCCAGCAGCGGACCAAAAAAAGGACGGTGGGCGGAGCTGGATGACCTAGCGGGTGGTTGGTCCTCCAACCAATCAAAGTGAATGAAGGGCGGAGCTAAATAACCATGTGATCACCCTCGCGCGCGGCGCACAGTCGCTGTAATGAACGGGAAGTTATGGAGAGAAAGGATATGATAAGG
>NW_025151412.1:0-1380 GCF_004010195.1 Chiloscyllium plagiosum | reverse complement strand
AAACTGTATCTGATGGAGGTCCATCCCTTCTCAATTACAGTAACACAACCAATGCAATGTACTCCATGTGCCCTCTCAGTAACACCTCATATAGCTGCAGTGACACATCTCTTTGTTTTGAATGATTCTGTTGGCAAAATGTGCTGAAAAAATGTGTTGCTGGAAAAGCACGAAACGTCGATTATCCTGCACCTTGGATGTTGCCTGATCTCCTGCGCTTTTCCAGCAACACACTGTTCAGCTCTGATCTCCAGCATCTGCAGTCCTCAATTTCTCCTTGTTGGCAAAATGTGCCAATATTTTAGATTTCCACCTTTTCATGTAGCAACAGACGAATATGGGCTGAATGGTCTTCTATTCTCCCTCTGTCAGAGGCCCATAGGGACAGAATTGCTTCGGCCTGTTGCTGAGTAGCAGTCTCAATGCTCTGTCTCAAGATTATGAAAGGATCTAGTAAAAGGGCACTTAAAACCAGGAGTAGCCTCACACTGATCAATAAGGAATCTAGAAACTTGTCCACCCGACCTTTCTTTGTTCAACCGATCTGATATTTTATAACTGCTACTTTCATAAACAGGGTGGAACATATATAGACCCCTGCAGTGTTCTGTTAATACTCTCAAATCCAAGTTTAAAAAAAGATTTAAAGGTTTATGGTCCATTCCATTATTTATTATCCATTACATTCAAACACAGTAAATGTTCTCTTTGGTAGTTATATGAAAAGTGATGCGTGGAACTGGTTAATTGAGCCTGTTTGCTCAGTCATGATTTGGAGATGCTGGTGTTGGACTGGGATGTACAAAGTGAAAAATCCCACAACACCAGGTTATAGTCCAACAGGTTAAATTGGAAGCACATTAGCTTTCAGAGCGCCGCTCCTTCATCAGGTGATAGAGGAAAACACACTTCTAAGGCACACAATTCATAGCAAAAATTTACAGTGTGATGTAACTGAAATTACACATTGAAAAATACCTTGATTGTCTATTGGGTCTTTCATCTGTTCGAATACCATGATTGTTCCACTTCTTTCAAGTTTAAATCACAAAACCTTGTTTTTTAAAAAAGTTGCATTCTCAGGTTAGCTGTAACAGTGAGTTTTAGCTAGACAATATGTTGAAGGTGTTAGTCCCCTTTGTTCTCTGTCTATGCCATGATGTTTAGATTGATTCTAATCTGAAAAGTGAGATAACAGAGTTTTACATGAATCCATACAGTTTTTGAGCTCAGAGTTTTACACGAATCCATGCAGTTTTTGAGCAAACTACAATGTAACTCTGCAAGTACAAATTCATCCAACAACATATATGTGTGCATGTGGGTCTTTGTCGGTTTGTGTGTCCGTGTCTGTCTGTGTTGGGGGGTTGTGAGTGTGAG
>NW_025151411.1:0-1380 GCF_004010195.1 Chiloscyllium plagiosum | reverse complement strand
AGGGACAGCACGGAGTTAGATACAGAGTAAAGCCTTCTCTACACTCTCCCCCATTAAACACTCCCAGAACACGGACAGCACGGGTTAGAGCAAGAGTAAAGCTCCCTCTACACTGTCCCCCATCAAACATTCCCAGGACAGGGACAGCATCTGGTTAGATTCAGAGTAAAGCTCCCTCTACACTGTCCCCCATCAAACACTCCCAGGACAGGGACAACAGGGGGGTTAGACACAGAGTAAAGCTTCCTCTACACTGTCCCCCAACTTACATTCCCAGGACAGGGACAGCATGGGGTTAAATTCAGAGTAAAGCTCCCTCTACACTGTCCCCCATCAAACACTCCCAGGGCAAGGGACAGCATGGGGTTAGATAAAAAGTAAAGCTCCCTCTACACTGTCCCCCCTTCAAACACTCTCAGGGCAGTGACAGCATGGGGTTAGATACAGAGTAAATCTCCCTCTACACTGTCCCCCATCAAACACTCCCAGGACAGGGACAGCACGGGGTTAGATACAGAGGAAAGCTCCCTCTACACTGTCCCCAACCAGACGCTCCCAGGACTGGGGCAGCACGGGCTGAGATACAGAGTAAATCTTCCTCTACACTATCCCCCCCATCGTACACTCCCAGGACAGGGACAGCATGGGGTTAGATACTGAGTAAAGCTCCCTCTACACTGTCCCCCATTAAACACTCCCAGAACACGGACAGCACGGGGTTAGAGCAAGAGTAAAGCTCCCTCTACACTGTCCCCCATCAAACACTCCCAGGACAGGGACAACAGGGGGTTAGACACAGAGTAAAGCTTCCTCTACACTCTCCCCCAACTTACATTCCCAGGACAGGGACAGCATCTGGTTAGATTCAAAGTAAAGCTCTCTCTACACTGTCCCCCATCAAACACTCCCAGGACAGGGACAGCACGGGGATAGATACAGAGTAAAGCAGCCTTTACACTGTCCCCCATCAAACACTCCCAGTACAGGGACAGCATGGGGTTAGATACAGAGTAAAGCTCCCTCTACACTGTTCCCCATCAAACACTCCCAGGACAGGGACAGCAGGGGGGTTAGATTACAGAGTAACACTCCCTCTACACTGTCCCCCAAATTACATTCCCAGGACAGGGACATCATGGGGTTAACTTCAGAGTAAAGCTCTCTCTACACTGTCCCCCATCAAACACTCCCAGGACAGGGACAGCATGGGGTTAGATACAGAGTAAAGCTCCCTATACACTGTCCACCATCAAACACTCCCAGGACAGGGACAGCCCGTGGTTAGATGCAGAGGAAAGCTCGCTCAACACAGTCCCCCATCAAACACTCCCAGGACAGGGACAGCGCGGGGTTAGATATAGAGTAAATCTCCCACTACAC
>NW_025151410.1:0-1380 GCF_004010195.1 Chiloscyllium plagiosum | reverse complement strand
ATCCTTACAGTGTGGAAACAGGCCCTTTGGCCCAACAAATCCACACTGATCCGCTGAAGAGTAACCCACCCAGACTCCTTTCCCCACTACTCTACATTTACCCTGGACTAATGCACTTAAACTACACATCCCTGAACACTATGGACAGTTTAGTATGGCCAATTTAACAAGCCTGCATATATTAGGATTGTGGGAGGAAACTGGAGCAGCCAGAGTAAACCCAAGCAGACAAGGGGAGAATGTGCAAACTCCACACAGACAGCCACCTGAGGCTGGAATTGAACCTGGGCCCCTGGTGCTGTGAAGCAGCAGTACTAATCACTGAGCCACCGTGCCATCATGTCCCATCATTTCTTGCATCTGCAATTCACCTGCCCTTTCAGCAGTGTAGGTTATCTTTAAGTAAGAAGAAAAGAAAGACTTAGATTTTATAATGCCAGTTGTATCTACCCACAGCCTTAAAAGTGCTTTATAGGCAATGGCAGTCCTTTTAAACTTGAGTCACTGGGGTAATGAAGGAAACATGGCATCCAATTTGTGCCCAGCAAGCTCCAATATACTGCAGTGTGATGATGACCGGCATTTCTGATCAATTTTGAGGGATAAATATCAGCCAGGATACCAGGGATAACTTTCCTTTTCTTTAAAGCGGTGCTGTGGGGTTTTTTCACATCCAGGGCCTTCGGTTAAATTCCGAGGTAATTCCAGAATGGCTTCCAGCCTTGACAGCCTCAAGGTGAAGCCCAGTGCAGTCTGGAGGCTCAGTGCCAGTGTGGATTGGGTTGGGGTTAGGGCCCAGTGCAGTCTGGAGGCTCAGTGCCAATGTGGATTGGGCTGGAGACAGGGCCTGGTTGGCTCTGGAGGGTCAGTGCCAGTGTGGATTGGGTTAGAGTCAGGGCCTGGTTGGGTCTGGTGGGTCAGTGCCAGTGTGGATTGGGTTGGAGACAGGGCGTGGTGAAGTCCGGAGGGTCAATGCCAATGTGGATTGGGTTGGAGTTAGTGCCCGGTGTAGTCTGGAGGCTCAGTGCCAATGTGGAGTGGGTTGGAGTTAGGGCGCGGTGTAGTCTGGAGGCTCAGTGCCAGTGTGGATTGGGTTGGGCTTAGGGCCTGGTGCAGTCTGGAGGCTCAGTGCCAGTGTGGATTGGGTTGGAGTTAGGGCCCGGTGCGGTCTGGAGGCTCAGTGCCAGTGTGGATTGGGTTGGGGTTAGGGCCTGGTGCAGTCTGGAGGCTCAATGCCAGTGTGGATTGGGTTGGAGTCAGGGCCCGTAGAAGTCTGGAGGCTCAGAGCCAGTGTGGATTGGTTTGGAGTCAGGGCGCGGTGTAGCCTGGAGGCTCAGTGCCAGTGAGGATTGGGTTGGAGTCAGGGCGCGGTGTAGTCTG
>NW_025151409.1:0-1380 GCF_004010195.1 Chiloscyllium plagiosum | reverse complement strand
TGTGCTGTAAGGAACAAACAAACACAAGAAAAAGCAGCAGGAGTCAGGAATTCGGCCCCTCGAGCCTGCTCCGATATTTAATACAGTCAGGGCTGAACCCATCTATGAAGTGCTTTGAGAGGTTAGGAATGGCACACATTAACTCCAGCCTCCCAGAATGCCTTAGTCCACTATGATTCGCCTCCCATCAAAATAGATCCATGCAGACACCATCTTCCTCCCCTTCACTCATCCCACGAACGTCTGGATAACAAGGACACCTCCGTCAGACTCCGAGATATTGACTTTAGCTCTGCCTTGATCACCATAATGCCAACAAGACCCATCGACACAGTCTGAGCCCTGGGACTCTTTCCTCACCTCTGCAACTGGATTCTCACCTTTCTGACCTGCAGATCAGAATCAATAAGGATGGTTGAGAACACCTCCTCTATGATAATCCGCTATACTGGTGCCCTGCAAGGCCGTGTACTCAGCCCCCTTCTACATTTCTTACCCTCTCATGACTATATGGCCACATTCAGCTCCAACTCCATTTACAGATTAGCTAATGACACCACCGTAGTGGGTAGGATCTCAAACAACAGTGAGACAGAGTACAGGAAAGAGAGCTCAGTGGCATGGTGTAAAGACAACAATCTCTCCCTCAATGTCAGCAAGACAAAGGAACTGGTCATTGACTTCAGGAAGTGGACTGAAGGACAGACCCTGGTCTCTGCCATTGGTGCTGAGGTGGAGGTGATTGAGGGCTTCAAGTTCTGAGGAATTAATATTACCAGCAATCAGTCCATCCAGGTCAGCTCTACAGCCAAGAAAGCTCATCAATGCCTCTACTTCCTCAGAAGGTGAAGGAAATTTAGCATTTCGGCAATGACTCTGACCAATTTTTATACTGCACTGTAGAAAGCCTCCTATCCAGATGCATCACACCTTGGTATGGAACCTGCTCTGTCCGTACTGCAAGAAATTACAGAGAGGTATGAACCCAACCCAGTCCATCACCCAAATCACATTTCCTTCCATCTGACTCGGTCTCGACTTCCCACTGCTACAGGAAAGCATCCATCATAATCAAAGGCCCCTCCCACCCCTGCAATACACTCTTCCACCTTCTTCCATTGGACAGAAGATGCATAAGTTTGTAAACATGTACCAGTAGGTTCAGGAACAGTTTCTTCCCTGCTGATATCAGACTTATGACCGGGCCAGTCATATGTTAGAGTTCATCCTTCTCTGCACCTGTTCTATGGCCACAACTCCTATTGTCCTTATATAAGACATGATTTGTACTGGATATCACGCAAAACAATATTTTTCACTGTGTCTTGGTATATGTGACAATCATAACAAATCAAATCAAAGCTCCTCACCATACGTTTG
>NW_025151408.1:0-1380 GCF_004010195.1 Chiloscyllium plagiosum | reverse complement strand
CCTCTTCCATCACATCTTTTCCCACAGTGGCTTCAGTCAATACCAGTACAGTGACTTCATGTGTCCTCCTTTATCACAGTGAAAACACCTGCAGGATATCACTTCCTGTTCCTCCTCTTGGGATTCTTTGTTAACCTGTTGTAGACTAGTGCCAACGTGCTCTTAACTTTGTTTTGTAGAGTGAGATCTGTACTTCACCAAATTTCTGTCCTCACAGGATGAATTCCTTGTCAAAAGCTGAACGTTGCCTTGTGCACCAGTGCATATTCATCTGCCATCTCTGCTGCTATTCTCGCTTATTGGTTATTGTTCATCCACACAAATTCTTGTCATCTCTGGAAGTGACTTCTTCAAAACTCCTCCAGAAGAATAATCTCTCTGATAGCCACGTCGGCCTTGGCTATTTGAACTACGGCACCCATCTATCAAAATTATGATTTTTAATTCTATCGAACTCAACATAGGCCTGATCATGTTCCTTCCTTAATTTTCTAAAGGGCTGTCGATACGTCTCTGGTACGAACTCATAAGTAATCAAAACCAGACTGCTTGACATCTTCATAATCACTTGACCCCTCAACTGACAGCACAGTAAATACCTCACTCGCTCTGCCTACCAACCGAGTTTGAACGAACATTTCCCACAATTTCAACACTCCAAATGCCGAGTCAATTGTTCAAATAAAATAAAGACAGCTTCTAAATCATTCTCATCAAAATGTGGAAGCGTTGTAACATATTTGTGTGTCTCACAATCGTCTCTCTTCATATCCACATGGTTAACTTGACTTTCTTGGATATGGTGCAAATTCTGAAGATTAAATTCTCTCTCCTTTTCTCTTTATTTTCTCGCTCTTCCTTTATCCCTGTCTTCGATGTCTCCTTGTTCTGCACAGCACCTTCTCTTTATTGCTTTTTACTCTATTTTCCTTCTCTCACTCTTTCTGTCTCTTCTCGTTGCTTTCTATCTCTTATCTCTCTCTCTCTTTGTGTCTCTCTTTCCTTATCTTTATCTTCTAACTCCATTTTCCGAACATGTAATTTAAGTGTTTTTTCTAACTCTGCTGCACTTGTTTGCTTCTCTGATACACCCACCTGCTTGATTAACTTCCTCGCACTTTCAGTTTTACATTTGTCCTTGGTTAAACCACATGCGAACCTCTTTGCCAATTTAAAATTTGTGCCGTATTTTTGTCTTTCTGAACTTTACCAACAAATGTGGGAATAGTCTTCAAATCCCAGAACGATGTTTGCAATATGAAGAGCCATTTATCTCACTTTCCATTTAACCGAACACAAGTAACTTAAATTAAACTCTCACCTTCATTTTGTTTCAAAGATGTGGGACACTAATTGACACGTGTTTACATTTTTTTGGAC
>NW_025151407.1:0-1380 GCF_004010195.1 Chiloscyllium plagiosum | reverse complement strand
ACTCAGAGAGTAGTAAGGTTATGGAATGCTTTGTCTCCAACGGTAGTAGGTTCGCCAACTTCAAGTACATTTAAGTCGTCATTTTACAAACATATGGACGTGCATGGAATAGCGTAGTTTAGATGGACTTCAGATTGGTATGACAAGGTTATGGAATGCTTTGTCTCCAACGGTAGTAGGTTCGCCAACTTCAAGTACATTTAAGTCGTCATTTTACAAACATGGACGTGCATGGAATAGCGTAGTTTAGATGGACTTCAGATTGGTATGACAGGTCGGCTCAACATCCAGGGCCAAAGGGTCTGTACTGCGCTGTATTGTTCTATGTTCTATGACTTCTATCCACTTCACATCTTCCTTTTCTAACCAATTCGATGTTCATATTCTCCCACAATACATTCAACACATTTTTCATAAGATATAGATTATGGACACTTTCTAACAGAATTGATAACATAATATTGTTACTCAATATCTAACCTATAAATTTGCAACAATGCTGAACTGTTTTGTTGTCCCATCACCCAGTTCCTAGACTGCAGTTGCAGCAAATAGTCATTAAATCTCAAAAGAATTGCCAAGTCTTTACTTCAGATCTAAGTGATCATTTGTCCCTTTATTATGAAATGGGCATATTAATTACGGACTGTCTGTCTGACTGTAACATTTTGATGTGGATTACTCCAGACAATTGAACATCAGGAGGTAAGAACAGGGATAGGTCAGCTGGTTACAAGGCCTGCTGTGGGAATCAACAAGGCGTGACTGTGGTCTTTTCTCCACATTAATGTCTTGTTCCAGACACACAGAGCAACCTGCAACTCCCTCAACCAAACTTCTCGACTCCTGTGTCCCCAGCCACAAACGGTGAATAAAATCCAAAGAACTGTGGATGGTGCAACGCAAGAAAATAGAAATTATGAGTGGCGGTAGGAAATTCAACTGTACAGTTAACCACATTAAACACCATCTGCCAGATATAGCAATCTGCCCCATTTTCTAACCCTACCATTATTCATTTCATCTGTAAGCTCCTCATTACAGCTTGTTTTACCACCTAGTTGAATACCATCTGTGAATGTAGTTGCTACACTCTGTCTCTCCTTCCAGCTCATTTGGTCAGATTGTAAACAACTGATGTCTGAGCACTGAACCCTGCAGCACCTCACTAGTTTCAGTTCGCCAGGGAAAGACCATTTATCCCGATGCTCTGCTTTCTGTTAGCCAGTCAATCCTCTATCCAATTCAATACTCTACCCTTAACTCCTTGGATCTAACCGGCTAGATCAGTCCTTTATGCAGCACCTTGTCAAATGCCTCCTGAAGTTCAGATGTACAGCAGTTGCTGCATCCCCATTATCCAACTTGCTGGTTGCATTC
>NW_025151406.1:0-1380 GCF_004010195.1 Chiloscyllium plagiosum | reverse complement strand
GCTGGATAACAAGAAGTATTGAGGCTCTGACCAGGAAAAAACGGAGGCCTGGTTCAGGTACAGGCAGCTAGGACCAAGGGAATCCCTGGAGGTGCACAGGGGATACAGGAGTTTACTGAAGAAGGAAATCAGCAGGGCTAAAGTGGGGTATGAGATAGCCTTGGCTGAGCAGATTAGTGTTAATCCAAATTCAGTATAGGAAAGAGAACATCCAGAGAGAGAATAGGACGTCTTAAAATCCAAAATGGCTATGCATGTGTAAAACCTCAAGAGATGGGTGTGGTCCTCAATTTCCCCTCTGTGTTTACCATGAAGAAAAACATGAAGATCTGTGACCTTTGAGAGGTTAATTGCCATATCTTGGTACAGTCCATATCACAGTAGAGGTGCTGATGGATATATTAGAATGCATAAAGTCCGATAAATCTCTTTGTCCTGACCAGATATATCCAAGAGCACAGCAAGAGGCGAGAGAAGACAGTTCAGGGGCCAAGGACCCGGAAGACTGGGCGGTAACAAATGTGCCCTTATTCAAGTAGGGCTGCAAAGAAAAGCCTGGGAAATATAGACCAGTAAGCTTCACATATGTTTTCGGTAAACCACTTGAGAAGGTTCTGAGATATAACATATGCATGCATTTGGAAAGAAAGAGATTGACTTGGAGCAGTCAACATAACTTTTTGCGTGGCAGACCATGCCTTACCAATTTTGTTAGAGTTTTTGAGGAAGTGACCAGGAAGGTTGACAAGGGCAGGGGGGTGGACATAGTCTATATGGATTTCAGTAAGGCCTTTGATAAGGTTCCACATGGTAGGCCGCTCGAGAAGGTTAGATCGCATGGACTCAAAGGTAAACTGGCAAATTGGCGACACAGTTGGCTTGACGTTATGAAGCAAATGGCTATGGTGGAGGTAAGCTTGTCGGACTGGAGGCCTGTGACCAGTGAAGTGTCTCAGGGGTCGGTACTGGGCCCATTGCTGTTTGTTATCTATATCAATGTTTTGGACCTGAGTGCACAGCACAAAGTTAGTAAGTTTGCAGATGACACTAAATTAGGAGGCATCGTTTACAGTGAGGAACATTATCAGAAATTGCAGCAGTACCTTGATCAGCTGGGGAAGTGGGCTGAGAAATAGCAAATGGAGTTTAATATACATAAGTGTGACGTCTTGCATTTTGGAAAGTTAAATCCAGGTAGGAGTTTAATGAGGAATGAGAGGGCCTTAAGGAGTGTAGTGGAACAAAAGACGTTGGAGATCAGGTGCACGGTTGTCTGAAATTTGAGTCACAGATACACAGGACAGTGAAAAAGGCTGTTGGCACACTGGCCTTCATCAGGGCATTGAATATAGAAGTTGGGACGTTATGTTGCAGTTGTAC
>NW_025151405.1:0-1380 GCF_004010195.1 Chiloscyllium plagiosum | reverse complement strand
TCCTTCCTCTATCACCTTAAACCTATGCCCTCTCGTTTTGGTCTGACATACCTTGGGAAAAAGACCTTGGATATTCACCTTATCGATGCCCCTCATGATTTTATAAACCTCCATAAGTTCACCCCTCAACCTCCAACGCTCCAGGGAAAGTAGCCCCAATCTATTCAGCCTCTCCCTGTAGCTCAAACCCTCCAACCCCTGCAACATCCTTGCAAATCTTTTGTTGACCCCTTTCAAGTTTAACAACATTATTCCTGTAGCAGGAAGACCAGAACTGAGCCCTGTATTCTCAAGGTGTCCTCACCAATGGCCACTTTGGTGGACAGCCAGAACATGACATCCCAACTCCTATACTCAGTGCACAGACCAATAAAGGCAAGTGTACCAATTACCTTCGTCACTACCCTGTCTATCCATGGCTTCACTTTCAAGGAACTGTGAGCCTGCACTCCAATATCTCTTTGTTCAGCAACACTCTCCAGGAACCTGCTCTGATTTGCCTTCCCAAAAAGCAATGCCTTACATTTATCTAAATTAAACTCCATCTCCCACTCCTTGTCCATTGGCCCGTCTGAACACGCATTGATCATACATTACAAACCGGAACATATGGAAGGCATTGGTGAGACACAACTGCAGTATTGTGTCCAATTGTGGTCTACTTATTAGATTAGATTACTTACAGTATGGAAACAGGCCCCTCAACCCAACAAGTCCACACTAACCCTCCGACGAGCAACCCACCCAAACCCATTCCCTTACACCTAACACCATTTGAGGAAGGATGTGGTGGCACTGGTGGCTGTTCAGAGGATGTTCCCCTGACTGATTCCAGGGATGAAATGGATGTCCCATGAGGAGAAGTTAAATAGCTTGCGCTTGTACTCACTGGAGTTCAAAAGAATGAGGAAGGATCTGATTGAGGGATAGAAAGTGTGAAAGGGGATTGAGAAGGTGGATGTTGAATAGATGCTCCCCCTTACGGGACAGTCTCGAACAAGAGGTCATCCATATAGTGTGAGAGGAGGTCGGTTCAAAACTGAGCTGAGGAGAAACTACATCTCCCAGAGGGTTGTGAATCTGTGAAACTCAATGCCCCAGAGTGCAGTGGAGGCAGAATCAATCCACAGGTTCAAGAAAGATGTGTTTCTGATGGAAAGTGAGATAAAGAGCAATGGGGAGCAGGCAGGAGAGTGGAGTTGAGACCAGGATAAGATCATCCACGGTCATGTTAAATGACGGAGCGGGGTCGAAGGGCTGAATTGCCTCCTCCCGCTCCTAATTCCTATGTTGAGCACACAGTCAAGGTTGACATTGCAAAACTGAGGGAGCTGTTGTCTTTCAGGAATACAAAACAGGGGTCCTGCCACAATATATTGA
>NW_025151404.1:0-1380 GCF_004010195.1 Chiloscyllium plagiosum | reverse complement strand
TTGATGAGATATTTGTATAATTAATTTTTCAATCCCAAATTTCAATTGTGTTCTTCTGTTGTAAGGATCTTGCTTGACTAAAAGTTTGAAGGGACATTACTTTGACTTTTCTCTCAGCTTTTAATACTCTGTTTCGCTCACTGTTTTGTGGCGTGTATATCTCTTAGCCAGAGTTTAGTTTGGATAAATAGGAGGTATTGCATTTTGGTAAAACAAGCATGGGCAGGAATTGTTCAGTCAATGATAGAGCAGTACTTGTACAGTTAATGGTGGGGTTTTTGGTAATGTTGTCAAATAAAGAGGTCAGGTGGTTCAGGTACATGGTTCTTTGTAAGCTGTATTGCAGGTAGACAGGGTGGTTAAGAAGGAATTAAGCATACTTGCCTTCATTGTTTGGACTATTGAGTACAGGAATTGGGACATCATGTTGAGCTTGTACAGATCATTGGTGATGTCACTTTTGGAGAACTATGTACAGTTCTGGTCACTTGGCTATAAGAAGCATATTATTAAATTGGAGAGGGTTCAAAAAAGATTTACCGGGATGTTGCCACGACTGGAGGGTTAAAGTTATACAGAAAGGCTGGATAGGCTGGAGTATAGAAGGATGAGGAGTGACATTAATTTGTAAAATTATGAGGGGCAGAGATAAGGTGAATAGCCAGGGTCTTTTCCTTAGTGTAGGGGAGTACAAAATGAGGGGATATATTTTTGAGTTGAAAGAAGAAAGATTTAAAAGAGGCTTGAGGGACAACTTTTTCACAGAGAGGGTGGTTCATATGTGGAAAACTGCCAGTGGGAGTGGTATGTGCAGGTATGGTTGGAAGATTTAAAAGACATTTGAAGAGGTACATGGATAGGAAAAGTCTACAGGGATATAGGCCAAATGCAGGCAAGTGGGACTAGTTTTGTTTGGGCAACTTTGTCGGCATGGATAAGTTGGAGGAAAGGGTCTCTTTCCATGCTGTCTGACTCTATCACTCGATTGTTGATTTTATGTAATTAACCTTTATCTATCTGAGGGGGATCTGTTTTAATTGGGAAAGAAGGGGATTTTATGGTACATTTTGAACAAGTATGGCTATGTTTCCAAAGTACAACAATGTAAGAGATATAATATAATACATTGTGAACGCTCTGTGCTGCGATCTGAAGGGGATACCAGTATGGTGTAAATCTGTCTGCATATGGCAAAACCATCCATGAATAAATGAGATGGTATATTGTGTTACTGATGCTATATTGAATACTCAGTTTCTTTGGATGCATTGTAATAGTTATCATAGAGATTAATTGAATATATCAGTTGTGGTTGCAGTGAGTGGCAGAATTACATGAGGAACTCCATGAAACAGAGATGGTAGACATACTGTTCCTCAC
>NW_025151403.1:0-1380 GCF_004010195.1 Chiloscyllium plagiosum | reverse complement strand
TCAGTAACAGGGATTGAACCTCAGACAGTGACAAGGATTGAATCTCAGTCTGTGACAGGGATTGAAACTCAGTCAGTGACAGGGATTGAACCTCAGTTAGTGACAGACACTGAATCTCAGTCAGTGACACAGATTGAATCACAGTCAATGACTGCGATTGAAGCTCAGTCAGTGATAGCAATTGAGCCTCAGTTAGTGACAGGGATTGAATCATGTTCAGTGACAGAGATTGAACCTCAGTCAGTGACAGGGATTGAGGCTCAGTCTGTGACAGGGATTGAATCTCAGTCAGTGACACGGATTGAGCCTCAAATAGTGACAGGAATTGACCCTCAGTCAGTGACAGGGATTGAATCTGAATCAGTGGTAGGAATTGCATCTCAGTTAGTGACAGGGGTTTAATCTAATTCAGTGACAGGGGTTCGAATCTCAGTCAGTGACATGGATTGAATCTCATTCAGTGACTGGGATTGAACCTCAGTCAGTGACTGGAATTGAATCGCACTCAGTGACAGGGATTGAATCTCAGTCAGTGACAGGCATTGAATCTGTCAGTGACAGGGATTGAACCTCAGGCAGTGGCAGGGATTGAACCTCAGTCAGAGACAGGGATTGAACCTCAGTCAGTGACACAGATTGAAACAAAGTCAGTGACTGCGATTGAACCTCAGTCAGTGATAGGAATTGAGCCTCAGTCAGTGACAGGGATTGAATATCAGTCAGTGACAGGGATTGAATCATATTCAGTGACAGAGATTGAACGTCAGTCAGTGACAGGGATTGAGGCTCAGTCAGTGAAAGGGATTGAATCCCAGTCAGTGACAGAGATTGAGCCTCAAATAGTGACAGGGATTGACCCTCAGTCAGTGACAGGGATGAGCCTCAAATAGTGACAGGGATTGACCCTCAAGCAGTGAGAGATATTGAATCTCAATTAGTGACAAGAAGTGAATCTCAGTCAGTGTCAGGGATTGAATCTCAGTCAGTGACAGGGATTGTATCTCAGTCAGTGACAGGAATTGAATCTCAGTCAGTGACAGGGATTGAATCTCAGTCAGTGAGAGGGATTGAGCCTCAAATAGTGACAGGGATTGACTCTCAGTCAGTGACAGGGATTGAGCCTCAAATAGTGACAGGGATTGACCCTCAGTCAGTGACTGATAATGAATCTCAATCAGAGACAACAAGTGAATCTCAGTCAGTCACCGGGATTGAATCTCAGTCAGTGGTAGGAAATGCTTCTCAGTTAGTGACAGGGATTGAATCTCATTCAGTGACAGGGGTTGAATCTCAATCAGTGACAGGGATTGAATCTCAGTCAGTGACTGGGATTTAATCTCATTCAGTAACAGGGATTGAACCTTAGTCAGTGACAGAGAT
>NW_025151402.1:0-1380 GCF_004010195.1 Chiloscyllium plagiosum | reverse complement strand
CTGGTCACTCCTGTCCCCCTTTCTGCACAAGGCCGCTGGTCATTGCTGTCCCCTTTTCTGCACCAGACCACTGGTCACTCCTGTCCCCCTTTCTGCACAAGGCTGCTGGTCATTGCTGTCCCCTTTTCTACACCAGGCCACTGGTCACTGCTGTCCCCTTTCTGCACCAGGCCACTGGTCACTCCTGTCCCCCTTTCTGCACCAGGCCGCTGGTCACTGCTGTCCCCCTTTCTGCACAAGGCTGCTGGTCATTGCTGTCCCCTTTTCTGCACCAGGCCACTGGTCACTGCTGTCCCCTTTCTGCACCAGGCCACTGGTCACTGCTGTCTCATTTCTGTACCAGGCCGCTGGTCACTGCTGTCCCCTTTCTGCACCAGGCCGCTGGTCACCGCTGATCCCCTTTCTGCACGAGGCCGCTGGTCACTCCTGTCCCCCTTCCTGCACAAGGCTGCTGGTCATTGCTTTCCCCTTTTCTGTACCAGGCCACTGGTCATTGCTGTCCCCTTTCTGCACTAGGCCACTGGTCACTGCTGTCTCATTTCTGTACCAGGCCGCTGGTCACTGCTGCCCTATTTCTGCACCAGGCCACTGGTCACTGCCGTCTCTTTTCTGCACCAGGCCGCTGGTCACTGCTGTCCCCCTTTCTGCACCAGGCCGCTGGTCACTGCTGCCCCCTTTCTGCACCAGGCCGCGGGTCACTGCTGTCCCCCTTTCTGCACCAGGCCGCTGGTCACTGCTGTCCCCCTTTCTGCATCAGGCCGCTGGTCACTGCTGTCCCCCTTTCTGCACCAGGCCGCGGGTCACTGCTGTCCCTCTTTCTGTACCAGGCCGCTGGTCACTGCTGTCCCCCTTTCTGCACAAGGCCGTTGGTCACTGCTGTCACCCTTTTGGCACCAGGCCGCGGGTCACTGCTGTCCCTCTTTCTGCACCAGACCGCTGGTCATTGCTGCCCCCTTTCTGCTCCAGGCCACTGGTCACTGCTGTCTCCTTTCTGCACCAGGACGCTGGTCACTGCTATCCTCTTTCTGCACCAGGCCGCTGGTCACTCCTGCCCCCTTTCTGCACCAGGTCACTGGTCACTGCTGACCCTTTTCTGCAACAGGTTGCTGGTCACTGCTGTCCCCTTTTTTCACCAGGCCGCTGGTCACTGCTGTCCCCCTTTCTGCACCAGGCCACTGGTCACTGCTGTCCCCTTTCTGCACCAGGCCGCAGGTCACTGCTGCCTCCTTTCTGCATCAGGCCGCAGGTCACTGCTGCCTCCTTTCTGCATCAGGCCGCAGGTCACTGCTGCCCCCCTTTCTGCACGAGGCCGCTGGTCACCGCTGACCCCCTTTCTGCACGAGGCCACTGGTCACTGCTGTCTCACTTTCTGCACCAGGC
>NW_025151401.1:0-1380 GCF_004010195.1 Chiloscyllium plagiosum | reverse complement strand
TGTAATTCCAAAATAAAACATTTGCTCCAAATTGTTTCCATTCTTACATATTATGGCATTTATTGTTTGAAAAAATACTTGAATTGATTGATACGTATCCTTGAAGGCGTTTATGAACTTTCCATTGGAGATACATAAATGAGATGATTAGATGTCAAGATAATTCACTAGGTGAGTATCTTTTCTTTCTCATCATATTTTATGTGTCCCCTGAACGCCATGCATAAATATACCTGCCAGTCTTGATGATCCGTTGAACCCGTTCTCATTTGCCACAGTTTTGACTGACTGCAATCTGAGTACTCTGCATAGCAAAGTTTACTTTAGCTATTTTTTGTTATATAATCCTTAACTGAGAGATAGAAGAAGTTAAGTTTAGAAACATCGGGGTAAGTGATTTATTTTCATTTCCACCAGATAAAAATAGTGTGACGTCTTAGATCAGTATTCACACTGCATTTATCTGATGGTACATACAATATAAATCTAGAATATGGACATTCGAATTATTTTATAATCAGTTGGAAAAGATGTGCTTTATTCGATCTGTGGTTATTTGTGTGAAGCATTTACATGTTGATCTTGCCACATCTTGCTTTGCGTGTTGTAAACTGCATGGGTATTCCGTCCAGTTTATTTTCACTCTATCATCTGCATGTAAGATTTCACTCTATGGTCTGCTTCTACTGATCACAACTAATCTTTTCACTATATTTAGTTACACGGGAAAATCAACTCAGATCATAGACTGTTGAGAAGAAAGCGGAATACTACTGTTAAGATGCAAAATCACGTACATTTTCAGGAAAAAAAAGAAGTTTTAAACACAAGATACCATGAATTGAGCGTAAACGACTGACAGCAATTGCAGCATCCTACAACCGCAATTGCTATTCTCATCCTGTAGTATCTGGACTTTATGTCTGGCCAGAAATGGGTGTAAATCGATCAACTGTGAAAGCAACGGAGAACCAAACACAACAGGGCAGGGCCATAAGAAACAGAACAATTCTGAATGCACACAGAGAATACATCGGGGCAATGAATATTGTTAATTCTGTCCAGCAGAACATTGAAAATGATAAGTATTAGATCTGTTCCTGTCAATGCCAACAAGCAGCAAGTCTCGTATTTAGGCAGGCTTCAGCATTCTCGAATCAGGACCACAGTTTCAATTACATGGGGGCACAGGTTCAGGGTGGTGGGGTAGTAAGTTTTGAGGAGATGTGCCTTTGAAGGTTTTCACGCAGAGAGCGTCAAGAGACTAACATTTAGCTTAATTTTCTTCAATGTTCAATAGAAAGAATTGCATATACCGTGAGGCTGATCAGAGAATTTCAGCTTATTCAATTCGGCATTATAATGTGACCCTGACTGTTT
>NW_025151400.1:0-1380 GCF_004010195.1 Chiloscyllium plagiosum | reverse complement strand
AATATTTGATCTATACAACTGGACATGCCATCCATCTGTAAACATTCCATTCCTTTCGAAACAGAGTAATCATTCATATTTACAGGTTGGTGCGATTACATTGAGCTGAGGCGCCAGCGGAGCCCAAATGACTGCGTAGGCCCCCTGTTCTTCTTTAGGCAGGCAGATGTTACACGGTGGTCTTTCCCCACCGTGCCTTGGCGGCAGCTGCCCAAACTTCAGCGCGTCCCTCAACACGTAGTCCTGGACCTTGGAATGTGCCAGTCTGCAACACTCAGTCGGGGTCAACTCCTTCAGCTGGAAGATCAACAGGTTTCGGACCACCCAGAGAGTGTCCTTCACCGAGTTGATGATCCTCCAGGCACAGTTGATGTTCATCTTGGTGTGCGTCCCGGGGAACAGGCCGGAGAGCACGGAATCCCATGTCACAACGTTGCTCGGGACGAACCTCGACAAACACCACTGCATTCCTCTCCAGACTTCTGCATAGGCACATTCCAGAAGGAGGTGTGTGACAGTCTCGTCCCCCCCCCAGCCGCTTCGAGGGCAGCGTGCAGTGCGGCTGAGAGTCTGGGCGTACATAAAGGATCTCACAGGCAGAGCCCTTCTCACCACCAGCCAATCCATGTTTTGGTGCTTGTTGGAAAGTTCTGGTGATGAGGCATTCTGCCAAATGGCTTTGACAGTCTGTTTAGGGAACCGCTCGACAGGATCCGCCCTCTCCTTTTCCCGAAGGGTCTCAAGGACACTATGTGCTGACCACTTCCTGATGGACTTGTGGTCAAAGGTGTTTTTCTTCATAAATTTCTCCACGAAGGACAGATGATACGGAACGGTCCAACTACTCGGAGCGTTCCGCGGCAGCGAGGCCAGGCCCATCCTTCGCAACACCGGGGACAGGTAGAATCTCAGTACGTAGTGACACTTGGTGTTTGCGTACTGGAGATCCACGCACAGCTTAATGCAGCCACACACAAAGGTGGCCATCAGGGTGAGGGTGGCATTGGGCGTGCTTCTTTCCCCCATTGTACCGGTCTTTGTACATTATGTCTCTTCGGACCCGGTCCATCTTTGATCTCCACATGAAGTGGGAGATGGCCCGGGTGACTGCGGCAGCACAGGCTCTTGGGATAGGGCAGAACTGTGCTACGTATAACAATACTGAGAGTACCTAACACCTGATGACCAGATTTTTACCCGCGTTGGAGAGCGACCGTTGCTCCCATCTGTCTAGTTTCTGTCTCACCTTCCTGATCCGCTCCTCCCAGGTCTTGGCGCATGGCCCAGCCCCCCCGAACCAAATACCCAGCACCTTCAGGTGGTCAGTCCTGACGGTGAAGGGGATAGAGGATTGGTCGGCTCAGTTCCCGAAGAGCATGG
>NW_025151399.1:0-1380 GCF_004010195.1 Chiloscyllium plagiosum | reverse complement strand
TGCCTCACAGCAGAAGTGTTCCACGTTTGATTCTGGTGCGTAGTTTGCACATTCTCCCTGCGTCTGCGTGGGTTTCTTCCCATACTCCAAAAATGTGCAGGGCAGGTGAATTTGACATGCTAATTTGCCCATAATGATCGGTTCATTACTTCGAGGGAAATTGGTCTGGGTGGGTTACTCTTTGGAGGGTCGGTGTGGACTAGTTGCGCTGAAGGGCCTGTTTCCATACTGTAGGGAATCTAATCTAACCATCTTCCAGAAAACTAGCCCAACGCACTGACCAAGTGATAAGTGCCTATTCAAACTGGTGTTCGCCACTGCAGCATCTCAGAGGGGCTGAGCCCGTAAACAAACGCTCTATTTGCCAAATTTTCACGTTTATTCTTTATCAACTTTCCTGTCCGTATACAGATCCATATGCCTTTGAAATGTTGATAGTATACCAGACTCCATCACTAAATCTGACAATTCATTCCAAACACGCAAACCTTTCTGTGTGAAAAGAACAATGTCCTTCAGATCCATTTTAAATTTTACCACTCTCCCCTTAAAACATTGTTCCCTTGTTTTGAACTTGCCTGCCTTGGGAAGAAATAGTCAATTACCATTTACTCTACCGTCTCCTTCATATTGATATAAACCTCTGTAAGCCCATCCCTCAGCCCTCAAGCTCCAGGAAAAATGTTCACATCCTATTCAGCTTTACGCTCTAGTCCAAACACTGTATGCCTTGCAACATCCTCATAAATATTATCGAACTTACGCCAAGTTCGCCATTGAAAGTGCGTGTGGGTAAGTGCCTGAAGTGAGGCGATGCTGAAACACTAATCATGAAACACGTGGTTGCGGGGGTTTGTGTGGCAGCATGGCAGAGGTTTCGAAGGAGCTGTCTTTAAACTATAACCTCGATCCAGTCATTGATTTGAATTCCCACCACGACCAGAACCACAGGTGAAGTCGGGAACTCTGTTTTTCATGAAAGACCTTAAACAGTGAGATGTCAGGATTTGATCCCATATTCGGCTGTTTTTTCACAGGAACTTTCACTAACTAAGGCTGAGGGAGTGCCCAAGCTCAACGATTGAAAACTATGCGTGCATTTACTTGACTATTCGAACACAGGAACTCGGACCCTTTTTGTGTGTGTTTCACAGTTACTCGGTGTAAATTTAAAACAGCCTCTGGTTATGCAGAAGAGTTCAAAGCTGGATATTCTCCACTGAAAATGCACAGGAAGAGGCAATCTCTTATTGCTTTTGTTGTAAACTGATAACTTAGACTCTTTAAACTGACAGCATAACGCGGATCCCTCCATCCTCTTGGGCACCTTTAACCGTATTAATATCTGCAAAGGTAAACTCACACTAAGAGGAATGGGCT
>NW_025151398.1:0-1380 GCF_004010195.1 Chiloscyllium plagiosum | reverse complement strand
TTACAGGCGTTACCAGTTAAAACTCAGGGCACTTTCAGTTGCAGGCATTACCAGTTAAAACTCAGGTCACTTCCAGTTACAGGCGTTACCAACTAAAACCCAGGGCACTCCCAGTTACACGCGTTACCAGCTAAAACTGAGGGCACTTCCAGTTACAGGCATAACCAACCAAAACTCAGGGCACTTCCAATTACAGGCGTTACCAGTTAAACCCAGGGCACTTCCAGTTAAAGGCATTACCAGCTAAAACTCAGCGCAGTTCCCGTTACAGGCATTGCCAGTTAAAACTCAGGGCACTCCCAGGTACAGGCGATACCAGTTAAAACGCAGGGCACTCCCAGTTACAGGTGCTACCAACTAAAACTGAGGGCAATTCCAGTTACAGGCATTACCAACCAAAACTCAGCATACTCCCAGTTACAGGCGTTACCAGCTAAAACTCAGGGCACTTCCAGTTACAGGCATTACCAACCAAAACTCAGCATACTTCCAGTTACAGGCGTTACCAGTTAAACCCAGGGCACTTCCAATTACAGGCATTACCAGCTAAAACGCAGGACACTCCCAGTTACAGGCATTACCAGCTAAAACTCAGCATACTCCCAGTTACAAGCGTTACCAACTCAAACTCAGGGCACTTCCAGTTACAGGCATTACCAGCTAAAACCCAGGGAACTTCCAGTTACAGGCATTACCAACCCATACTCAGCATATTCCCAGTTACAGGCGTTACCAGCTAAAACTCAGGACACTTCCAGTTACAGGCATTACCAGCTAAAACCCGGTGCACTACCAGTTACAGGCGTTACCAGCTAAAACCCGGTGCACTACCAGTTACAGGCGTTACCAGCTAAAACCCAGGGAACTTCCAGTTACAGGCGTTACCAGCTAAATCTGCGCAGTTCCCGTTACAGGCATTGCCAGTTAAAACTCAGGGCACTCCCAGGTACAGGCGATACCAGTTAAAACTCAGGGCACTCCCAGTTACAGGCGTTACCAACCAAAACTCAGGGCACTCCCAGTTATAGGCGTTACCAGCTAAAACTCAGGGCACTTCCAGTTACAGGCGTTACCAGCTAAATCTGCGCAGTTCCCGTTACAGGCATTGCCAGTTAAAACTCAGGGCACTCCCAGGTACAGGCGATACCAGTTAAAACTCAGGGCACTCCCAGTTACAGGCGCTACCAACTAAAACTGAGGGCAATTACAGTTACAGGCATTACCAACCAAAACTCAGCATACGCCCAGTTCCAGGCGTTACCTGCTAAAACTCAGTGGCTCTCAGTAAAAGACATTACCAACTAAAACTCAGGTCACTTCCAGTTACAGGCATTACCAGCTAAAACCCAGGGCAATTCCAGTTACAGGCGTTAACAGCCA
>NW_025151397.1:0-1380 GCF_004010195.1 Chiloscyllium plagiosum | reverse complement strand
CAGCAATATTAATTCAGTTCTTTATTTAGATTTTTGTTTCAATATTGCCACCTGTATTGCATACAAACGAAATAAATGATATTTGATCAAAATTTGCAATCCATATTGATTCGTCCATATTTTTTAATCTGCCTTTTTGGATGTGTGATAATCAGGTGGGACTTGAATCTGGGCCTTCTGGCTCAGAGGTAGATTTGTAAGCAAATTATAACTAAACGTTGTTCAATAATTGGCCGTAATTGAGAACCACAACTGCCTGAGGTTGAACATTCCCAAAACTAATGTGAGATTTATGTAGAAGAATCTCCAGCACAGCAAAAGAAGAAAACTTGTATTATTCCATTCGGCTTTATCTTGATACAGGGCTTTGAAAAAAAAATTCAATGAATTCAATTTTAATTTGAACAACAGCTCATCACAAACATTCCACTGTGCAACATGAAAACAATCAGTTGAATTGTCTGATTTATATTATAGATAATATAATTCTCTGATATACTGATGATGTGAAGATGCTGGTGTGAAACTGAGATGGACAAAGTCAGAAGTCAAATGACCCCAGGTTAAAGTCCAACAGGTTTATTTAGAATCACAAGTTTTCAGAGTGCTGCTCCTTCATCAGGTGAAGTGCCTTCACTTGACGAAGGAGCAGTGCTTCAAAAGCTTGTGATTTCAAGTAAACTAGGTAAAAACAATGATTGCAGATACTGGAAACCAGAGTTTGGATTAGAGTGGTGCTGGAAAAGCACAGCAGTTCAGGCAGCATCCGAGGAGCAGTAAAATCGACATTTCGGGCAAAAGCCCTTCATCAGGAATACCTTAAACTATAATCAGGTTGTGTGACTTGTGACTTTGATATACTCATAATATTGCTGTTAACCCAGAAACATTAAATGTAATTTCTTTGAGACATGAAAAAACAAAACTGTGAAGAAATACAATTGATAACTGAAGAATCACTGGGGTGAAATTCATCCGAAAGAATCTGATAGATGTTTTGCTTTACCCACACTGTCCAATTGTTTCAATTAATGCTTCAACAAGAAAATAGAATTACATCCTCATAGAGACTTCATGACTGCAGGATTCTCCCAAACACTTTCCAATCAATAAAGAGCACCTTAATTGGTATCACGATTGCTCTGACATCAAATCACAGATAATCATCTTGACATTGAGCTCAGAGATGGATACATCCTGGCCAAATCAATGGTCAAGCTTCAGCATGTCCTGTCATACATCTCTCACAATGCAGACAAATTCCTAAAATCAGGAACTGTTTTGAAACAATTGTAGCTCCAGAAAAACTGACAATTAATAATTAAACCCACCCATACACACAGACCAAAACAAACATTCTATTTGCTCAAAATCCAAGTT
>NW_025151396.1:0-1380 GCF_004010195.1 Chiloscyllium plagiosum | reverse complement strand
CTGGGGAGTCTACATCTGCAGTACTGTGAGCAGCTTTGCTCCTCCTATTTAAGGAAAGATATAATTTCATTGGCAGCCATTCAGAGAAGGTTCACGTAGATGATCCCTGGGATGGAAGAGCTGTCTAATGAGCAAAGGTTAAACAGGTTGGGACTCTACTCACTGGAGTTTTGAAGAATGAGAGTAATCACATGTGAGCCTGACAGGGTCAATGCTGGGAGGATGCTTCCCCCTCATGGGAGAGTCTAGGAGCCAGGGCATAGTCTCAGAATAAAGGGACACCGATTTCAGACTGAGATGAGGAGGAATTTCTTCTCTCAGAGGGATGTGGGTCTTTGGAGCTCCTTACCACAGAGAGCTGTGGAGGACAGAATCCTTGTGTATATTTAAGGCTGAGACAGAGAGAGATTCTTGATTCAGTCAGGGAATGAAGGGATAAAGGGAAAGTGGACATGAGGAATGTGGGATCAGCCATGACCTTATTGAATGGCAGAACAGGCTCGAGGGACTGAACAGCCCTACTGCTGTTCCTGTTTATTATGGTCTTCCACATTACCTGACAACAATGTCACAACAAGATAGAACATAGAACATAGAACATAGAACAGTACAGCACAGGCCAGGCCCCTCAGCCCACAATGTTGTGCCGACCATTGATCCTCATGTCTGCACCCTCAAATTTCTGTGACCATATGCATGTCCAGTAGTCTCTTAAATGTCCCCAATGACTTTGCTTCCACAACTGCTGCTGGCAACACATTTCATGCTCTCTCAACTCTCTGTGTAAAGAACCCGTCTCTGACATCCCCTCTATACTTTCCTACAACCAGCTTAAAACAATGACCCCTCGTGTTAGTCATTTCTGCCCTGGGAAATAGTCTCTGGCTATCGACTCTATCAATGCCTCTCATTATCTTGTATACCTCATTTAGGTTCCCTCTCCTCCTCCTTTTCTCCAATGAAAAAAGTCCGATCTCAGTCAACCTCTCTTCATAAGATAAGCCCTCCAGTCCAGGCAGCATCCTGGTAAAAAAGATGTAAACCCTTCCTGTTTTAAAGTAGAATTATTGAGTTCAATGTCTTTGAAATCAATAGGTAGCATTTGAATTCGTGGTATGGGAGTGAATGGTTGACTAAATTTCAAACAAGTTACGTCATCAGAACAATGCATAACAAGTCACTTTATTTTCAATAGTGAACTGACAAATGCTTCAAGTCAATGAATGCAACCAGCAGAACTGTTCCACACCCAAAGAAAACCATTTAGAAACTACAAGCTCCTCCAACCTATCATGATAAATCTCATGCCCTGGTTAAAGTTGATCCCAAATTTTCCAGTCCAAAAATAAAAGGGGAAACTACCGAGACCATAGACCTGAG
>NW_025151395.1:0-1380 GCF_004010195.1 Chiloscyllium plagiosum | reverse complement strand
AAAGCAGAGAAGCTGCTCCAGCTCCTTTATTTTCTATAATACAGGAGGAAGCAGAGACGCTTCTCCAACTCCTTTATTTTCTATAATACAGGAGGAAGCAGTGACCCTGCACCAGCTCTTTTATTTTCTATAATACAGGAGGAAGCAGTGACGCTGCTCCAGCTCCTTTATATTCCATAATACTGGCGGAAGCAGAGACGCTACTCCAGCGCCTTTATATTCTATAATACAGAAGGTAGCAGAGAAGCTGCTCTCGCTCCTTTATTTGGTGGAAACAATAAATGTGTCAGTTTGCATGCTGGACTATGTCTCTATTTAAAAGGCATCTGGATGGGATCAAGATAGGGAGGGTTTGGAGGGGTAAGGGACAATTGTTGGCAAATATAGCTGGATTAATTTCTGGTCAGTAGGGACGAGCTGGAACAGAGGGTCTGCTTCTGTGCTCGGCACCTCCGAAATCCTGATGAAGACATTTGCCCGAAACGTCGATTTTCCTGCTCCTCGGATACTGCCTGACTTGATGTGCTTTTCCAGCACCACTCTGATCTAAGCTCTGAAATGCCCTCTTTCAGAGTTCCATCAATCTCATATCATGCCCTTCTCAAGCAGGCGACTTCTACTGCCTTCCGAAGGTACACAATGCCAACACACCAGGATGTCCCATCATATTAGGCAATGGGACCCGATGTGGGAACCTCACTGCCGATGTCAAATGCATCTTGAAAGCCATGAGGCAGGGTACCCCAGCTTCTGCCACGACAGAACATTGGGACACAGCAGATTTCAACCTCACACCTTCAAGGCTGAATCTGAGCTGAGGTGGCCCCTATTGTTAAAGATTTACCTGAGAATTTAGCTATTTTGACATTCGGTTTACATATGAAAGAACAAAATCTAACATGGTTTTTCTAAAAGTATACAGACTGAACATACAATACACTTTTATTTTTAAATATGTCATTTCAGTGGCATCACCCTGTAATCTTTTACTATAAATTCTGTGTGGTATGATGCTCTGCTCCACAACCACCTGATGAAGGAACAGCGCTCCAAAAGCTAGTGCTATCAAATAAACCTGTTGGACTAGAACCTGATGTTGTGTGATTATTTAATTTTGTCCACCCCAGTCCGACACCGGCACCTCCAAATCTTTACTACATATTGTTTACACTAACTCACACGCAGTTCAGGTCAGTTTAGCACAATGACCCTGTTCCTCTTTTTGTGAGGTTCCCTGTGTATATTAACAGAGTTAATGGGCCCTGAGAGGATGAATACATTCTCTTTATCCTGTCAGTTTAAACAGTTGAACATATCAGTTTGCTGCCAGTGGAAGAGGAGATTGTCTTTTTCTGTACAATTTCAGTGCAGAAAGTTCAG
>NW_025151394.1:0-1380 GCF_004010195.1 Chiloscyllium plagiosum | reverse complement strand
TAAAACAAATCAAAAATCTACCATCAATTTAAACTTTCAGAACCACAGGCAAAATAAAGTCATGATAAATCTTCATCACATAATTGCGCTAGTGAATTCTGATCATTATTGATAAATTTTAATACTGTTTTATACTTCACAGAGTAACACATGAGCTGATTCTCAAAATCCCCAACTGGTGTATCAATAATTACCCAACCTCTTTTACAAATTAAATAGTGATACTGGCATTAAACCGCACAGAACTAATACTGACTGCAAGTTAAGACGGTTTGTAGAAGTAATCACTGACTAGTTTCAAACAATGGAGGCTGAATAGGTTTTTGTATTGATCATAATTGCAGTGTCACCCCAGCTCCATCACTGTGAGACACGTTGTGTCAAATACTATGACAGACTGTAAACTGTAAAATGCAGAGAATTTCTTCACTTCCTAGAAAGCAGTGATTCAGACTCCTCTAAAAATGATTTGGTGCATTATTCCAGCTTTTACGATTCATTGTATTTTGAAAGCTTGGAATACTTTTCCAGGTTTGGTATGCATTTAACTTGACAATCAACACGAAGAAGGTAGAAAACAATTATACATTTGGACAAACTAGCACTACTGGATTGCGTTTAAATTGCATCTCACCTTATTTCTCGCGCCTGCCATGGTTAGAATCACCAATTTGAGATAAACACTTGTCAGTGATTATTGTATGAGGATATCGCTGTGCACAACACTGTGACCCACTGTAGTATCACAATGATGGAGACCAGTACACTCATTTTCTGTTCTTTACCCGAGGTCTCAATTTTCATTTGAAAGAGCCATTTAGTACTGATCATGTTTAGAATTAATGCCATAGTTGACATAACAATTAGCAGTGATTTCCTGAGCTGTCATATATGTTAAAACTAACATTTTGTCCGAGCATTTAATTGATGGAAGTGTTAGCAGTACATATGACATGCCCAAAACAATGTCCCATTGTGTCACCAGTTTGCTAGTTTAATGGTACATTTCCTCTTTGATATTTTGTCAGAGGCAGCCTGAGGTCTGCTTCAGATCGCAGTTGGTATAATTGCATTTAAAACTCGTACTGACCGTCAGTTTATGATGGAATTGACAAAATGTACCTTCGAGTTGTTTTTGAACGGTTCCAGCCCTGGTTCCTCTCGCTGTGTTCTCTTGTACAGTAATAGATGGCGGTGTCTTCGATCTTCAGGTTCTCCATGTCCAACGCGAAAATGTTGTTTGAAGTGTCTTTGGACGCAGTAAATCGACCCTTAATTGCTGGTGCACAGTTACTGCTGGATGAACTGTCGTACCAAAGCAGCCACTCCAGACCCTGTCCGGGAACATGTCGGACCCAGTGCATGGTGTAGCTGCTAAGA
>NW_025151393.1:0-1380 GCF_004010195.1 Chiloscyllium plagiosum | reverse complement strand
TGTCCTCATGGAACTAAACTAAAATTCACAAATGACAGCATGAGCTGTTTCTTGTAGGAACACCTGAAACTGGATCCAGCATGAGGAGAGAAAGAGGGAGGGTTTATACACTGAGAGATATATCAGGGGAAAGAACAGTGAAAGTGGGATTGAAAAGATAACACAACCTGCTTCAGCTTCTTACCAGGAACTCCGAAGATTGTGAGGAAATGGTAGTAAGTGAAAGCTATCTGTTCAATTGTTGATAATTCCATTTTCAGAGAAGGGAGGGGGCGATATCAATTGTTGTTGACAGATCTGAATCATCAGACATTCATCCGTTATATAAAGCAACTAAATCTCCCCTGTGATTTTGTGCAGTTGCAGAAAGGGTGAAATTAGTTTCAGTCTTTAAACAAACAGGTACAGTTAATTTTAATAGATATTCCACAATACAATCTTCACCTACACTGGAAGATTGAAGGAGAACAATTGGGCCAGGGCCATCTCAGGGCTCCTTGCTCACTCTCTTAGTGCTCTCTACATGGATGCTCACACCATCCCTGCCTTGCCTTGCCTTTCTCACTTTGCTCCCTCACCCACACAGTCAGAGTATCATAGAGCTGTACAGCATGGAAACAGATCTTTTCATCCAACCTGCCCATACTGATCTGATATTCTAAATTAATCTAGTAGCAATTGTAAGCACTTGGTCCATATCCCTCTCAACCCTTTTGGTTCAAATACCCATCCAAATGCCTTTTAAATGCTGTGATTGTACCAGCCTGCACCACTTCCTCTGGCAGCTCATTTCACACACACACCACCTTCTGCATGAAAAAGATGTTCCTTAATTCTTTTTAAATTCTTTCCCCTCTCATCTTAAACCTATGACTTCTAGTCTTTTGCTCTGGGAAGAAGACCTTCCCTATTTACCCTGTCCATGCCCCTCATGATTTTATAAACCTCGATAAGGTCACCCCTCAGCCTCCGATGCTCCAGGGAAAATAGTCCCATCCTATTCAGCCTCTCCCTATAGCTCAAGCACTCCAAACCTGGCAACATTTTTGAAATTACTTTCTGAACCCTTCCAAGTTTCACAACGTCCTTCCTATAGCAGGGAGATCAGTATTAAACACAGGATCCTGAAGGTGGCCGAACCAATCTCCTGTACAGCCCCAATAAAGCCTCCAAATCCCTACACTCAATGCATTGACCAGTAAAGGCAAACGTGCCAAATGCCTTCTTCACTATCCTATCTATCTGTGACTCCATTTTCAAGGAAGTATGAAGCTGAACTCCAAGGTCTCTTTGCTGAGCAACACTACCCAGGACCTTATCATTAAGTATAATAATCCTGCCCTGATGCGCCGTTCCGAAATGCAGTACCTCACATTTATC
>NW_025151392.1:0-1380 GCF_004010195.1 Chiloscyllium plagiosum | reverse complement strand
AAGCAGCAATTACATATCCGATAGTGCTGGGGCTTGAAGCAATACTTACATACCCGATAGTGCTGGGGCTTGAAGCAACACTTACATATCCGATCGTGCTGGGGCTTGATGCAGCAATTACATATCCGATAGTGATGTGGTTTGAAGCAACACTTACATATCCGATAATGTTGGGGCTTGACGCAGCACTTACATATCCGATAGTGCTGGGGCTTGAAGCAACACTTACATATCCGATAGGGCTGGGGCTTGAAGCAGCAATTACATATACGAGAGTGCTAGGGCTTGAAGCAGCACGTACATATCCGATAGTGTTAGGGATTGAAGCAGCACTTACACATCCGATAGTGATGGGGCTTGAAGCAGCACTTACATATCCGATAATGTAGGGGCTTGACGCAGCACTTACATATCCGATACTGCTGGGGCTTGAAGCAACACTGACATATCCGATAGTGATGGGGCTTGAAGCAACACTTACATATCCGATAATATATGGGGCTTGACGCATCATTTACATATCCGATAGTGCTGGGACTTGAAGCAACACTAACATATCCGATATTGCTGGTGCTTGAAGCAACACTTACATAACCAATAGGGCAGATGTTTGAATCAAAACTTACATATCCGATAGTGTTAGGGCTTGAAGCAGCACTTACATATCCGATAGTGATGGGGCTTGAAGCAACACTTACATATCCGATAATGTAGGGGCTTGACGCAGCACTTACATATCCGATACTGCTGGGGCTTGAAGCAATACTGACATATCCGATAGTGCTGGTGCTTGAAGCAGCACGTGCATATCCGATAGTGATGGGGCTTGAAGCAACACTTCCATATCCGATAATATATGGGGCTTGACGCATCATTTACATATCCGATAGTGCTGGGACTTGAAGCAACACTAACATATCCGATATTGCTGGGGCTTGAAGCAACGCTTACATATCCGATAGTGTTAGGGTTGAAGCAGTTGTGCAGGGGCATGTTGCTGGCTGGAGGTCAATGGCTAGAGCTGTTCCACAAGAATCAGAACTGAGAAATCTGTTGCTTGTAATGTATTTAAATGAAAAGTTTGAAAATGTAAACGATTTATTAGCAAGTTTGTAGATAGCACAAACTGTTGAAGTTGTGAATCATGAAGAATGATGTCAAAGGATACAGCAAGAAAGAGATGAGTCAGAAAGTTTTGTGGAGAAATTGCAGATATATTTTAATTCAGACAAGTGGCAACACTTACATATCCGATAGTGCTGGGGCTTAAAGCAACACTTACATATCCGATACTGCTGGTGCTTGAAGCAACACTTACATCTCCGATAGTGCTGGGGCTTGTTGCAACACTTACATATCCGATAGTGCTGGGGCTTGTTG
>NW_025151391.1:0-1379 GCF_004010195.1 Chiloscyllium plagiosum | reverse complement strand
CAACTCTCCCCTGACTGTATATCACTGTGGCACTGACTCTCCCCTGACTGTATATCACTGTGGCACTGACTCTCCCCTGACTGTCTGTCACTGTGGTACTAACTCTCCCCTGACTGTATATCACTGTGGCACCGACTCTCCCCTGACTGTCTGTCGCTGTGGCACCAACTCTCCCCTGACTGTCTGTCACTGTGTTACCAACTCTCCCCTGACTGTATATCACTGTGGCACCGACACTCCCCTGACTGTATATCACTGTGGCACCAACTCTCCCCTGACTGTATATCACTGTGGCAGCAACCCTCCCCTGACTGTATATCACTGTGGCAGCAACTCTCCCCTGACTGTATATCACTGTGGCACCGACTCTCCCCTGACTGTATATCACTGTGGCACCGACTCTCCCCTGACTGTATGTCACTGTGTTAACAACTCTCCCCTGACTGTATGTCACTGTGGCACCGACTCTCCCCTGACTGAATATCACTGTGTTACCGACTCTCCCCTGACTGTATATCACTGTGGCACTGACTCTCCCCTGACTGTATATCACTGTGGCACCGACACTCCCCTGACTGTATGTCACTGTGGCACCGACTCTCCCCTGACTGTATATCACTGTGGCACCGACACTCCCCTGACTGTATGTTACTGTGGCACCGACTCTCCCCTGACTGTATGTTACTGTGGCACCGACTCTCCCATGACTGTATGTCACTGTGGCACCGACACTCCCCTGACTGTATGTCACGTTGGTACCAACTCTCCCCTGACTGTATATCACTGTGGCACTGACTCTCCCCTGACTGTATGTTACTGTGGCACCGACTCTCCCCTGACTGTATGTTACTGTGGCACCGACTCTCCCATGACTGTATGTCACTGTGGCACCGACACTCCCCTGACTGTATGTCACGTTGGTACCAACTCTCCCCTGACTGTATATCACTGTGGCACTGACTCTCCCCTGACTGTATGTTACTGTGGCACCGACTCTCCCCTGACTGTATGTTACTGTGGCACCGACTCTCCCATGACTGTATATCACTGTGGCACCGACACTCCCCTGACAGTCACTGTGGCACGGTCTCTCCCATGACTGAATATCACTGTGGCAGCAACGCTCCCATGACTGTATGTCACTGTGGCACTGACTCTCCCCTGACTGTATGTCACTCTGGCATCAACACTCCCCTGATTGTCTGTCACTGTGGCACCAACTCTCCCCTGACTGTATGTTACTGTGGCACCGACTCTCCCCTGACTGTATATCACTGTGGCACCAACTCTCCCCTGACTGTATATCACTGTGGCACCGACTCTCCCCTGACTGTATATCACTGTGACACCGACTCTCCCCTGACTGTCTGTCGTTGTGG
>NW_025151390.1:0-1379 GCF_004010195.1 Chiloscyllium plagiosum | reverse complement strand
ATTTATTCATCACTTGCAACAACTGTTCCTTAACCAGTCTCCACATGTCTATAGTGCCTTTACCATGGACCAATTGTTCCCAATCCATTCCTCCTAACTCTTGTCTAATCGCCCCATAGTTTCCTCTTCCCCAATGAAATATCCTCCCGTTTTGCCTCATCCTCTCCTTCTCCATAGCTATGTAAAATGTGAGGCAGTTGTGGTCACTATCACCAAAATGCTCTCCCACCACAAGATCGGATAACTGCCCCAGCTCGTTTCCGAGTGCCAAGTCTAGAATGGCCTCTCCCCTCAAATCTGCCGACCTATGCTTTCTTCCATCTCTCTGCTGCTATTGGGGAGCCTGTAGTAAACCCCTAATGAGGTGACTGCTCCCTTGCTGTTCATAATTTCCACCCATACTGACTCGGTAGGCAGATCTTACTCGACAATGGAAGCTTCTGTAGCTGTGATACCCTCTCTGAATAGTAGTGCTATACCCCTTCCTCTTTTCCCCCTCCCTATTCTTTTTAATTGTTCTAAACCCTGTAACTCCCAGCAACCATTCCTGCCCCTGAAAAACCCATGTCTCTGTTATGACCACAACATCATAGCACCAGGTACTGATCCACGCTCTCAGCTCATCACTTTTATTCCTGATACTCCTTGCGTTAAATCAAACATACTTTAATTGATCCCTTGGTTCCTTTCCCGGAAAATCCTTTCCACTAGCTGGTCTACCTCTTGCTATCTCCTCATCTGCATCATTTAAACCCTCTCGAACTACTCGAGCAAACCTTCCACCCAGGACATTGGTCCCCTTCCAGTTCAGATCCAACCCGTTCTTCTTGTACAGGTCCCACCTCCCCCAGAAGGCATCCCAATTATCTACCTATCTGAAGCCCTACCTCCTACACCAGCTAGCAGCCACGTGTTAAGCTGCGCCTGCTCCCTGTTCCTTGCCTCGCTATCTCGTGGCACCGGTAGTAAAAGAGAGAACACTACTCTGTTCGTCCTGCTTTGCAGCTTCCATCCTAACTCCCTGAAATCACTTTTTATATCCTCGATCCTTTTCCTGGCTATATCATTAGGGCCAATATGTCACAAGACTTCTGGCTATTCGCCTTCCCCTTTTCGAACCTTATACACCCCATCGGAGACGTCCTGGAACCTGGCACCAGGGAGGCAACATATCTTCCGGGTCCGATCCTGACCACAAAATCTCCTGTCATTTCCCCTAACAATCGAATCCCCTACCACGAGTACTTTTCTATTCTGCCCTCTTCCCTTCTTTGCCACAGTGTCAGGCTCAGTGCCAGAGAACTGACTACTATAGCTTTCCTCTGGTTGGTCATTCCCCCCCCCCCCCTCCCAGCAGTATCCAAAACAGTATACTTATT
>NW_025151389.1:0-1379 GCF_004010195.1 Chiloscyllium plagiosum | reverse complement strand
TGGCTCTGTAATTGGAAGAATACTATTAGAGACAGTTCTGTAAAGATTTACCAGGATTTTGCCAGGACTGGAGGGTTTGAGGTATAAGGAAAGGTTGGGGTTCATTGGAGTGTCGGGGGTTGAGGGGTGACCTTACTAAGATCTATAAAATCATTAGGAGTGGCGGGAAGGTGAATAGCAAAGAGCTCTTCCTTAAGACCAAAAGACACAGGAGTGGAAGTAAGGCCATAAGTCCACTCCGCCATTTAATCATGCCTGACGGGCATTTCAACTCCACTTACCATACTCTTCCCATAGAGATACCAAGATTCCTTGCGATACCAAGAATTTATCAATCTCTGCCTTGAAGACATTTAATGTCCTGGTCTACACTGCACTCCATGGCAATGAATTCCACAGGCCCACCACTCAGTCTGAAGAAATGTTCATCACTTGCATTCTAAATTGACCCCCTCTAATTATCAGGCTGTGTCCATGGGTGCAAGTCTCCCCACCTAATGGAAAAAACTTACCAGCATCCACTCTTTCTACGCCATGCACTATCTTGTAAGTTTCTAATAGATCTCCCCTCGACCTTCTAAACTCTAATGAATATAATTCCAGGATCCTCAGCTGCTCATTGTATGTTAGGCCTACGATATCAGAGATCATCGTGTGAATCTCTGCTGGACAGTGCCACTGTGTCCTTCCTCAGGTGTGGAGCCCAAAATTGGACACAGTATTCGAAATGGGGCCGAACCAGAGCTTTATAAAGTCTCAGTAGCACATCGCTGCTTTTACATTCCAACCCTCTTGAGATAAATGACAACATTACATTGCTTTCTTAACCACTGACTCAATCTGCAAGTCAACCTTTAGACTAACAGTCCCAGATCCCTTTGTACTTTGGCTTTATGAATTTTCTCACTGTTTAGAAAATAGTCCATGCCTGTTACTTTTTTTCAAAGTGCAAGACCTCACATTTGCAAACATTGAATTTCATCAGCCATTACCTGGACCACTCTCCTAAACTGTCCAAATCTTTCTGCAGCCTCCCATCCTCCTCAGAACTACATGCCTGTCTGCCGAACTTTGTATGATCAGCGAACTTTGTGGGAATGCCCCCAGTCCCTTTATCCAGATCATTAACAAATAAAGTGAACAGCTGCAGCCCCAACACTGAGCCCTGCGGGACACCACTTGTCACCGGCTGCCATTCTGAAAAAGAACCTTTTATCCCAACTCTCTGCCTTCTGTCAGGCAACCAATGCTCAATCCATGCCAGTAGCTCACCTCTAACACCATGGGCCCTCACCTTACTCAGCAGCTTCCCATGAGGCACATTATCAAAGGCCTTTTGGAAATCGAGGTAGGTGACATCCACTGGGTTTTCCAAGTCT
>NW_025151388.1:0-1379 GCF_004010195.1 Chiloscyllium plagiosum | reverse complement strand
TCTTCTTCCATCCAGCCAATTCCTAATCCAAACATCCAACTCACATTTAGCACACGGAGCCGCCAAAAGCAACCGTGCGGGGCGGTTATTTACCCGGTCTCCCACCCAACCGGATACTTTGGAATCGGCCATAATCGCCTCTGCCAAATTTGGTTCCAATCAGACCAAATGGTCACCAGCCGTCTCGTATCTTTTCTGGAGGTCGTATCAGCCGGCCTGCTCCGAGTAATGCTCAAACGACAGATAAAACAATAAAAACCGCCCGCGGCGTAGAGCGCCGGTAAAGTCAAGTTAAAACCAAAGATAAAATCAATGGTAAAAACACTGATAAGACCCGACTAAAACAGTTTAAAACAATTTAAAATCGCTTCCCGTCAAGAGCTTCCTCATACAAGCCGTTACCGGGGGGAACCACGTGGAGGTTCGACCTTACTTTGTTATCGGTAAAAATACGTAGAAACGATCACAAAGGTGACTACGCAGGCACCGGTCGGAGACCAACAACCATAAAAACACTGTAGTCACATCTTTATCTGCACTCCCCATGTGCGATGGATCGTGTCCTTTTCGAGTTTTTACGTCGCTTGTCGACGCGTGGATACCCCTATCCAGCGAAACCACAGCTGGATGATCTAAAGGGAACGGAAAAAATAATATAGAACCAGAATTACATCAAGGCGAGGGATGAGCTGGGTTATTCAACCGTTAGATAATTTTACCACTCATCACCTGTTGTGCCGAGCGTGCATTTTATTTATGACCCCAATTACCCACCACCCTTAATTAAGTGAATGAAACTTTAGATAACTTTATTACTAAAAACATCTAAAAAAAGTTTTAAACCACTAGAATTACTAAAACCAAAATACTATTTAAAATTCTAAAAATCCATCTCTAAAGCAACCATTTTAAAAATTATAAATTATGTCAGACGGAGAAATTATGAGTCCATAAAAATTCTCAGCAGCTCCAGGGTCAGAGATATAACAAGGTTTGTGATTTCTTGAGCGAACGATTTAAATTTTGCAATCCCAAGGCTCGTCATTTTTTCCGAGCCATTTCCCTCGGAAGCCTATCACAAAACCATAAAAAGTTATTTCTCCTCTACCTGTAAGGTCCATTATTTCATCCTTAAGATGTTTATATTTATTTATCTTTACTTCCCAAGCTGCTTCCAAGGAGTTAATTTGAATGTCTGTTCTTAACGTCACATCAACTACTGCAATTTGATTTTCTTTCTTAAATATTAAATCAGGAATCCATAGTTTTCCAGTATTATCTTTAATCCTTGGCTCTACATAAATTGTCCACCCATTTTTCCTCACGAATTTAGTTAGTTCTTCTATTACTCTATTGTGCCTTTTTATTCGCATATTCTT
>NW_025151387.1:0-1379 GCF_004010195.1 Chiloscyllium plagiosum | reverse complement strand
CAAGAACAGAAGTGCATATAAAAAAGAGTGACAAGAGTTCGAGATCAATAGAGTAAGAACATAAGTGAGTAATAAATATGTGAAGAGGGATATAACGGAAGAAGAGAATATGAGAATGTAAGAGATGGAGAACATAAGAAAATAAGACCAGAACGAAACGAAAAAAAAAGTTACGAACAGCTTAAGGGAATATGTACAGATGCAAATACGAAAACAAAACACAAGTGAGTAAGCAAATAAAAGCGTGGGACTGTGAGAACAACAGTGAACAAAAACATAAGGGAACAAAAACATCAGACTATAAGTCAATATATGAATAAGAACAGAAGAGAATGGGAAGGTGAGACAATGATAATGTTAGAAAATTTGAGCAGTTATATATGCGAATAAGAACAAAAGGGAAGAAGGTGATTAAAGTAAGAAGAATCTATGCGAATAATAAGATAAAAGAATGACAATATACGAGTATAAGAGAATAAGAAAATAAGAACATTTATGAATATGCAAATATCAATATAGAATAAAATACATGAGATTTAAATCGAAAAAAACATAAGTGAGTACAAAAATAGGAACATAACAGTATAGGATCACAGTGGAATAATTAAACAGAAGAACAGAAACAGATGAGCATTAGAGAATAAGCACATGAACCAGAGAATTACATAAATGGAAAATACGAAAATAAGTGAATTGGAACATAAATATAGAGGACATACAAAGTACAGTAGAGTTTAAAATGTAAGTGTATAAGAACGTACGATGTTACGATAAAACTACTTTCAGAAAACAAAAGCAAAGTGCTTTTATGAACAAGAAAAGGAGTTCATAAGATAAAATAATAAGAAATCAATCGATGTGAATAAGAACATAAGAGAGCAGCAACATAGGAAAATAAAAGAAAAAGAGCACAAGAAAAACACACAAGGTCATGAGAGAATAAAAAAATATCAAAATTAGAGAACAGCAGAATAGGAATGTAAGTGAAGAAGGAAATAAGTTTATTTATGATTAGGAAAAGAAGAACATAAGAGACTAAAATTGGGAGATTAAAATAGAATTTAATGTAATTTAATAAGAACATGAGTGAGCAGAACTTAGGAACGTCAAGCAATAAGAACGTAAGAGAGAATAACACAGATAATCGTATGAACGTAAGAATTTGAAACAGACAAATTAAGAATATTTCAATTGCATATGAACAGAAAACAATGAAAGCAAAGGATTCCTGTAGAATAAGAACAGTAGAAAAAGAGAATAGGAGAATTTTAACGTAGGAGAAAACGAATTGACAAGAATAGGAATACGTGAGAATACAACATAAAGCAATAATAAGTAACAGCATGAAATGTAAGTGAATAAGGAATTTAGAGATGAAG
>NW_025151386.1:0-1379 GCF_004010195.1 Chiloscyllium plagiosum | reverse complement strand
CTCAGCACTGGTGTTTCAACACTGGTGTTTCAGTACTGGTGTTTCAGCACTGGTATCTCAGTACTGGTATTTCAGCACTGGTGTTTCAACACTGGTATTTCAGCACTGGTGTTTCAGCACTGGTGTTTCAGCACTGGTATTTCAGCACTGGTATTTCAGCACTGGTATCTCAGCACTGGTATTTCAGCACTGGTATCTCAGCACTGGTATTTCAGAACTGGTGTTTCAGCACTGGAATCTCAGCACTGGTATTTTAACACGGGTGTTTCAGCACTCGTATTTCAGCACTGGTATCTCAGCACTGGTGTTTCAGCACTGGTATCTCAGCACTGGTGTTTCAGCTCTGGTAAAGTCAGCACTGGTGTCTCAGAACTGGTATTTCAGCTCTGGTATTTCAGCACTGGTGCTTCAGCACTGGTATCTCAGCACTGGTGTTTCAGCTCTGGTATTTCAGCACTGGTATTTCAGCACTGGTGTTTCAGCTCTGGTATTTCAGCACTGGTATCTCAGCACTGCTGTTTTAGCACTGGTATTTCAGCACTGGTGTTTCAGCACTGGTATCTCAGCACTAGTATTTCAGCACTGGTATTTCAGCACTGGTATCTCAGCACTGCTATTTCAGAACTGGTGTTACAGCACTGGAATCTCAGCACTGGTGTTTCAGCTCTGGTATTTCAGCACTGGTATGTCAGCACTGGTATCTCAGGTCTCGTATTTTAACACTGGAATTTCAGCACTGGTGTTTCAGTATTGGTATTTCAGCACTTGTATCTCAGCACTGGTATTTCAGCACTGGTATTGCAGCACTGGTATCTCAGCACTGGTATTTCAGAACTGGTGTTACAGCACTGGAATCTCAGCACTGGTGTTTCAGCTCTGGACTGGTATGTCAGCACTGGTATCTCAGGTCTCGTATTTTAACACTGGAATTTCAGCACTGGTGTTTCAGTATTGGTATTTCAGCACTTGTATCTCAGCACTGGTATTTCAGTACTGGTATTGCAGCACTGGTATCTCAGCACTGGTATTGCAGCACTGGTATTTCAGCACTGGTGTTTCAGTACTGGTATTTCAGCACTTGTATCTCAGCACTGGTATTGCAGCACTGGTATCTCAGCACTGGTTTTGCAGCACTGGTATTTCAGCACGGGTGTTTCAGCACTGGTATTGCAGCACTGGTATTTCAGCACTAGTGTTTCAGCTCTGGTGTTTCAACACTGGTGTTTCAGCACTGGTATTTCAGCACTGGTGTTTCAGCTCTGGTAAAGTCAGCACTGGTGCCTCAGAACTGGTATTTCTGCACTGGTATCTCAGCACTGGTGTTTCAACACTGGTATTTCAGCACGGGTGTTTCAGCACTGGTATTTCAGCACTGGTGT
>NW_025151385.1:0-1379 GCF_004010195.1 Chiloscyllium plagiosum | reverse complement strand
GCTAACCACTGTGCCACCGTGCCGCCCACCAATCTCAGCATGTCTCTCTGGGTACTAAGTCTCCAATAAACAGCAATGTGACAATGAGCAGGGATCATCTGTTTTGATTTAAATTGGGATTATAGCACTGCTGCTTCACACCACCAGGTACAAGGTTGGAGTCCAGCATTGGTCAACAGCCTGTGTGGAGTTTGCACATTCTCCCCAGAATAGTGTGGGTCCACGCCAGGTGCTCTGGTTTCCACCCACAGTTCAAAGATTTGTGGGTTAGGTGGATCAGTCATGCTAAATTGTCCACAGAGTCCAGGATTGTGCAGATTCGGAGGATCACCCATGGGAAATGCAGTGTTACAAGGATGGAGTGCTTCAGATGGGATGCTCTTTGGATGATTGGTGAGGTTTGATGGGCCAATTCTCTCCTGCCACACTGTTGGGATTCTATTCTATGATTGAGGATAAAGGCTACACAGCAGGGTGTCCTTGGAGAAGGAGCATGTGGTATGATTCAATGCTCTCGATGCCTTTAGAGAGAGGTGGGCATCGCAGGGGATACAGTGCTTTATCTCCACTGATGCCCCCTCACCCCTAACTCTACTTTGATTTGGTCCCTTCCCACTGTCATTTGTAATGGTTTGTTTTGTCCGTAATGGGCTTTGTTTGTAAATATTCAATTGGTTACATGGTGGTTCACTGCTAGTTATTATATATTAACAAAATCCAAAATGGCATAATGATGAACGTGGGAAGGTTGATCAGTTGTGTGAGATAACACTTCTGGGTAGGAGAAATTGGGGGGGAAAGAACACTTCATAGCTCTCAGAAGGAGAACTGAAAAGCAGTTAAATCAAACCAAAGGTTCAGACAGGGAGGGAATATTTCCCTGGAGTTTGAGTAACTGGAAAGAGATGGTGTCCGGGAATTGACAGGATTTTGTATTACAAGGCATTTGAAATTTTTAAAAACTGTTATATTCAGATAGTTTCATTTCTTTTCTTTTAGTTTTATTTATTGTGGAATAAATAGCTACAATATTTTAAAACCAACTTCACAAACCTTGTGTTAAAGACAAATGTTAAATAAAATCCATCAAACCATCCCTCACTGAAAGCTGTTGTGGAAGTGCAATCTCCTGGAGAATCCCTGCCCTGCCTACTCCTTCCTATCCGGGCTCCATGACTATTTCCATACCTGGGAGATAGCAAAAGGAGGAGGCCATTCGGCCTTTCAATCCTGCTCCACCATTCAATGGGAAACAGCTGACCATCCAGCTCAGTCTCCTGTTCCTGCTGTGTTCCAATCCCCTTTCATGACTTTACTTCGAAGAACTATATCTAAGTCCTCCTTTAGCTTCACTGCCTTTTGTTCCAGTGGCGTTGCGG
>NW_025151384.1:0-1379 GCF_004010195.1 Chiloscyllium plagiosum | reverse complement strand
TCAAGGTTCTATATCAGAAACTGCAAAATGATAAGCTATGGTGTTAGGGACAAAGTACTGGCATGGCTTGAGTTCTGGCTGACTGGGGGAAGGCAGACAGTTGGGTGAAAGGGTCTTTTCCAGGATGGTAGCGCGTGACGTGTGGAGTTCATCAGGGGTCAGTTTTGGCAACACAACTATTCCCGTTATGCATGAATGATCGGGTCAAAGGAACTGAGAGTGTTGTTG
Organism: Chiloscyllium plagiosum; assembly: GCF_004010195.1. NCBI lineage: Eukaryota > Metazoa > Chordata > Chondrichthyes > Orectolobiformes > Hemiscylliidae > Chiloscyllium > Chiloscyllium plagiosum. Next base: position 1,151 of record NW_025151384.1, on the reverse strand, counting down.
CTCCATTTTCAGAATACACAATGACATGTGGAAGGTCAGATCGTATTGAGGAAGCGGGCAGGCTGCAGAATTACATGGACTAGCTGAGCGCTTGGATAAAAAAAGTTTGCAGTTAGAACACTGTGTGAATAAGTGTGAGGTCATCGAGTGATGGAATGATTAGAGACATAGACTACTTTGTGACCGGAAAAGGCTTCAGAGATCTATAGTTGAAAGGCACTTGAGAGATCTAGTTAAGGTTTCTTTTATGTTTAACATGCGGGTTTTGTTTTCTGTTCGGAAGGTAAATGTAATGTCGGCATTCGTTCAATCGAGTTCAAAACCAACCGCAAAAGTTTGCAACTGACGCGATAAGAGGGTGTCGTCACACGCATTTGTATCATAGGGAATAGCATTTAGCCAAATGTCTAAGGGAAGATATATTATGAGTGGTTGATAGGAGGTTTAAAATAGCTGACTCAGTGGAGAGCACTGCTGTCTTCCAGCCTCAGCGAAGCTGGTTTGATTTCTTCTCAGGCCACCGTCTGCAGTTTGCACATTCTTTCCGTGTCTGCCTGGGTTTCCTCCACAGAGGAAAGATGTGTTGTTGACATCATTTGGCTGTGGGAAATGCAGAGTTCCAGGAATCGAGTAGAGGTATGAGTTTGAGTGCAATGATCTTCGCATGTTTCATGGGTTCTTCTTGGGCTGAATTGCCTGTTCCCACTTTGTCGGGATTTGACTAGAACACGTTGATCGCAGGGGTGAAGGACCCGTCGTCTTAGAATTTATTTTTTTTTTAATCACAGTTTCTATGTAAACATGCGGTCTCAAGTTATCTCTTGGTCACTATAAGGCGTGAAGGGGCATTCTTCAAAGAAAATCATGAAGGCAAAGCGAGCATATTGGATAGCCTTAGCACATAAAGTTAAGAATAACCTAACGAGCTTTTATAAGTACATTCAGAGCTAGACACCAAGTAGGATCCCTGAAAGACTTAAGAGCTCACATTTGTCTTGAACCTCAGCAGATGGGAGAGATATTAAATGTTCATTTTGCATTAGTTTATACATTGGAGAACAAAATGGCGGCTACAAACATTGATGTCCTGAAAGTAGTTCATATTAAATAGTGCAAGTTCCAGAGGAATTGGATAATATAAAGTCGGATAT
>NW_025151383.1:0-1379 GCF_004010195.1 Chiloscyllium plagiosum | reverse complement strand
TTCACAGCAACTTGACTTGGAAAAGACAATTGCATTCCTTTGCATTGTTCCAATTCAATCTACATTTCAATGTAGTTTAGGCAACAGACTCAAATTATTCTTTGAGATTTTATTATAGCGTCGATGCATACAAACAGACCATTGGACAGTTGTGATCAACCAAAGATAGCAAAATTGAAATTGTTGATAACAGCGACGAGAGTGGAATTCGAACCCACGCGTGTAGAACACAATAGATTAGCAGTCCATCGCCTTAACCTCTCGGCCACCTCGTCACATAAGCTAGGAACACATTTGACATTATGAATAAGTGAATTGCGTAAATTATGCTGAGCAGCAGATATTTCTGCTTGGTATCAGTGAAATGATAAATAGTACAGGACGGTTCCAACCTCTGAGTTGTGGGGCAAACACACTCCCACTGTGACTCTCTGCTCACAGTGATCTGAACAAAAATGAAGAAATGACGATGTAACAAGGTCTGTTGATTTCTGTGAAGATTTGAAGTCAACGGACTGAAGAGCCCATGACAGCAGGACGTGTAACGTTGTCTGTGAGGAATTGTTTTCCCGACTGGAGGAGAGTGCATAGTGCTCAATGTCATTATTCAGAACACCTTTCTTCCACTCAGATATTTTTGACACGCACCTGTGTACACAACAGACAATTTCAAAATCTTAAATAAGGCTAAACTGACATTTGAATTCAACAATGCAAAAACCTTGATCTGTATCATTTTCCTGGCTGTGTGACACCAAGTCACTGTATGATCACAGCAACACAGTGAGCAAGTGTCAGGAGAAAAATGAGTGCAGTGCCAGCGCGAATGCTGGGAGCAGCAGTTGACACACTGGCAAGTGCATTCCCCTGAACAGGAAAACTTCCCAAACAGTGAACTGCGGTGGAAGAATTCAGAGGGGGTTTACACTTTGGAATTTGATGCCAGAGACACAATGGAGATCTGTTATTGAGTCTGTTCAAGATGAAGGTTTTAAGATTTCTACTGATGAGAAACAAAATAAAAGGCTCATGGGCTAGTGAATGCAAAAGTTGAAGTTGTACATTTTTACATCTATGCAATGAGTAGCTCACCACTTGCCTAACACGGGGTCAGAACCACTGGTGAAGATGATCGTATGATCGCAGTGACCAGCCATGGAATGAGAGAAACTCGGTTTACGACCAGGAATGTGGAGGTAAGCATTAATGTCTTGCTCCAATGCTGAAGGTGATCAGTGCACGGTATCTCTGTGCCAGTACAGTGGGCTGCGCTCTGCCGAAATTTTACGTTTGAGCCTCACATGGAGCAGCTTCAATTTGTCATGGTGAGGGATACGGATAGAAGCTGATATTGAGCAATGTCACGTTTATGGGAAAGT
>NW_025151382.1:0-1379 GCF_004010195.1 Chiloscyllium plagiosum | reverse complement strand
AGACAAGCAGGAGTGAAATCTGGAAGAGGTAATGGGTGTTTATAATCTGCTGGATTAGATTAGATTACTTACAGTGTGGAAACAGGCCCTTTGGCCCAACAAGTCCACACCGACCCTCCGAAGAGCAACCTACCCAGACCCAATCCCCCACATTTTACCCCTTCACCTAACACTGCGGGCAACTTAGCAAGGCCAATCAACCTAACCTGCACATCTTTGGACTGTGGGAAGAAACCGGAGCACCCGGGGGAAACACACTCAGACACGGGGAGAATGCGCAAATTCCACACTGACAGTTGCCCGAGGCGGGAATTGAACCCGAGTCTGTGGTGCTGTGAGGCAGCAGTGCTAACCACCGTGCCACCATACCACCCACAGAGACAAGCATGAGTGTAATCTGGTAGAGGTAATTCGTGTTTATGGTCTTCAGGATTTTACAGAGACAAGCAGGAGTGAAATCTGGAAGAGGTAATAGTTGTTTATAATCTGCAGGTATTTACAGAAACAAGCTGGAATAAAATCTGGAAGTGGTAATAGTTGTTTATGGTCTGCAGGAAGTTACAGGGACAGTCTGCAGGAATGAAATCTGAAGAGCTCATAGTTGTTTATGGTCTGCAGGATGTTACAAAGACAAGCAGGATGAAATCTGGAAGAGGTAATAGGTATTTATAATTTGCAGGAAATTAGAGACAAGCAGGAGTGAAATCTAGAAGCGATAATAATTTTTTATAGTCTGCAGAATGTTACAGAGACAAGCAGGAGTGAAATCTGGAAGCGGTAATAGTTGTTCATGGTCTGCAGGATGCTACTGAGACAGGCAGGAATGAATTATGGAAGAGGTAATTGTTGTTTATGTCCTGCAGAATGTTACTGAGACATGCAGAGTGAAATCTGAAAGAGGTAATAGATGTGTATAGTCTGAAAGACATTACACAGACAAGCAGGAATGAAATCTGGAAGAGGGAATATTTGTTTATAGTCTGTAGGATGTTACTCAGTCAAGCAGGAGTGAAATCTAGAAGCGATAATAATTTTTTATAGTCTGCAGAATGTTACAGAGACAAACAGGAGTGAAATCTGAAAGAGGTAATAGTTGTTTATAATCTGCAGGACGTTGGAGAGGTAAGCAGGAATGAAATCTGGTAGAGGTAAGAGTTGTTTATGGTCTGCAGGTTGTTGCAGAGACAAGCAGGAGTGAAATCTGGAAGAGGTTCCATTTGTTTATAGTCTGCAGAATGTTATAGACACAAGCAGGAGTGAAATTCCAAAGGGGTAATAGTTGTTTGTGGTCTGCAGGATGTTACAGAGACAAGCAGGAATGGAATCTGGAAGCTGTAATAATCATTTATGGTCTGGAGAATGTTACAGTGAAAAACAGG
>NW_025151381.1:0-1379 GCF_004010195.1 Chiloscyllium plagiosum | reverse complement strand
GATGGGACACTGCACTGGTGGGACACTGCACTGATGGGGCACTGCACTAATGGGACACTGGACTGATGGGAGACTGTACAGATGGGAAAATGCACTAATGTGACACAGCACTAATGGGACACTGCACTGAAGGGCCCCTGCACTGATGGTGCACTGCACTGATGGGGCACTGCACTGATGTGACACTGCTAAGATGGGGCACTGCACAGTTGGGACACTGCACTGATGGGGCACTGCACTGATGTGACACTGCACTGGTGGGACACTGCACTGATGGGGCACTGCACTGATGGGACACTGGACTGATGGGAGACTGTACAGATGGGACAATGCACTAATGTGACACAGCACTAATGGGACACTGCACTGAAGGGCCCCTGCACTGATGGGACACTGCACTGATGGGACACTGCACTGATGGGACACTGCACTGATGGGACACTGCTCTGATAGAGCACTGCACTGATGGAACACTGCACTGATGGTGCACTGCACTGATGGGACACTGCACTGCTGGGACACTGCACTGATGGGGCACTGCACTGATGGGACACTGGACTGATGGGTGACTGTACAGATGGGACAATGCACTAATGTGACACAGCACTAATGGGACACTGCACTGAAGGGCCCCTGCACTGATGGGACAATGCACTGATGGGACACTGCACTGATGGGACACTGCACTGATGGGAAACTGCACTGATAGAGCACTGCACTGATGGAACACTGCACTGATGGGACACTTCACAAATGGGACACTGCACTGATGTGACACTGCACCGGTGGGACACTGCACTGATGGGGCACTGCACTGATGTGACACTGCATGATGGGGCACTGCACTTATGGGGCACTGCACTGATGAAATACTGCACTAAAGGGACACTGCACTGATGGGGCACTGCACTTAAGGGGAACTGCACTGATGGGACACTGCACTAATGGGGCACAGCATTGATGGGGCACTGCACTGATGGTGCACTGCACTAATGGGACACTGCATTGATGGGACACTGCACTGATGGCGCACTGCACTGATGGGGCACTGCACTGATGGAGCACTGCACTGATGGGGCACTGCACATATGTGGCACTGCAGTAATGGGACAGTGCACTGATGAGGCACTGCACTGATGGAGCACTGCACTGATGGAGCACTGCACTCTTAGGGTACTGCACTGATGGGGCACTGCACTGATGGGACATTGCACTGATGGGGAACTGCACTGATGGGGAACTGCACTGATGCGACTGCACTGATGGGACACTGTACCACTGGGGCACTGCACTGATGGGGCACTGCACTGATGAGACACTGCATTGATGGGACACTGCACTGATGAGGCACTGCTCTGATGGGACACTGCACTGATGGG
>NW_025151380.1:0-1379 GCF_004010195.1 Chiloscyllium plagiosum | reverse complement strand
CTGCGTAAGATACTCTGGGCAAGCCCAGGAAAACAGAAACCAGGTCGATTTCCAATTCGGTCCCCAAGACCCACTCTACCACACCTAACACAGTGCTCCAATATGTACAAAACCTGCAGCAGGACCACACGCAATGAGTAAGAGTGCCTGTAGTCATTCTGCATTTAAGACATGCTGTAGGATAATCCCACTTTGAATTTTGAGAGAAAAACTTGGGTCAGATAGAACCTATGAAGAATTTTCAACTGCATGGAATGGGTCCTATTATAATCCTTTGAGCATTTTCCGAAATATCCTCCCATGTCTCCGAAAAAATCTAAACCCCCAACTTCCTCGCACAGACGTCACGAAGCTGCACAGTCTTGTCTGAGGGGACACTCACCAACAAATAACACAGGGAACTGACAGAGGGTATTCTTTACAATAATCACCAGCTTCTCTGTATCGCATCCATAAGTGTCTGTTAAAATTGTGTTTTTTAATCAAATCTCTAATCTGGAACAAAAACAGAAGAGGTCTCTATTAGGTAGTACATACTTATGAGTTATTTGATCAAATGATATAATTATTTCTCCCTCAAGTAACCGTGGTGGTTCAGTGGTTTTCACTGCTGACTCACTGCACCAGTGTGACGGGTTTGGTTCCAGCTCTGGGTAATTGGCTGTGTGGAGTTAGTATATTCTTAACTGTGTCTGTGTGGGCTTCCTCCCCCAGTCCAAAGATGTGCAGGTTAGATTAATTCTGCCATTGATAAATCATTCATAGTGTTCAGGGATGTATAGGTTTGGGCACTAGTCAGGGTAAATATAGGATGGCAGGGGAATGGGCCTGGGTGGTTCTTCGAAGTGGGCTTGCTGGGCACAGGGGCTTGTATCCATACTGTATGGATTCTACTAATTCTAAATCACTCAAGCAAGGCGCACCCCTGGCTGCCCACAGATTAAACCTGGAATCCATTATTCCTGGTTGACAGCCCGGTATATCAATTATAGGGGTAAGAAACATGAGGGCTGTATTGCCCTCGATCTGACGCATTGTCCTTCAAGTTTTAACATAATTGATGATAATTAGTTTATGACAATACTTCATAAATGTTGTCATTTTATCTAAGAACAACAGACCAATAAGGGTTCAATTTGTCATATTGGTGCCGAGTCCTCAGCCGCCCAGGCACTCACATACGATGAAAAGAGCTTAATTGCTTGCTTTTAATCGGGGAGGTCGACCCCCAACAATCTGTGGGGCAGTTGCAATTTTGTTAGCTTGATATAGAATCGCTTATGGGGCCAAATAAAAGAGCTAAACCAGCCATTATGTTTCCAAAATATCTGTCTGGGAAACATCAGAGGTAGCGTTTACAGAGGGTATAGCAAATGACG
>NW_025151379.1:0-1379 GCF_004010195.1 Chiloscyllium plagiosum | reverse complement strand
ACTGTGTCACTATCACCCTGACCCCTTACACTCTCTGCGTCAGTATCTCCCTGATACCATCACACTTACTGCGTCAGTATCAGACTGACCATCTCTCACTTGCTGCATCAATATCTGCGAGACTGCTCACACTTACTGAGTCACTATCAGCTTGACCCCCCTCACACTTATTGCGTTATTATCGGACTTACTACCTCACACATACTGTGTTACTATCACCCTGACTGCCTCAAACTTACTGCATCACAATTACTGTGTCACTATCAGCCTGACACCCCCCCCACCCCCCCACACACTAATCGGGTCACTAGCACCCTGACCCCCTCACACTTATGGCATAACTATCAGCCTGACCCCGTCACACCTTCTTCCTCACTATCAACCCGCTGCCCTCACACTTATTCCGTCACTCTCAGCCTGGCAGCCTCACACTTACTGTGTCACTATCAGGCTGACCATCACACACTTACTGCGTCACCATCAGACAGACCGCCTCACACTTACTGTGTCACTATCAGGCTGATGCTCTCACACTTACTGTGTCACTATCAGCCTGACAGCCTCACACTTACTGTGTCACTATCAGGCTGACCATCTCACACTGTGTCACTATCAGCCTGACCATCTCACACTTACTGTGTCACCATCAGACAGACTGCCTCACACTTACTTTGTCACTATCAGGCTGATGCTCTCACACTTACTGTGTCACTATCAGCCTGATGCTCTCACACTTACTGCGTCACTATCACCCTGATGCCCTCATATATACTCTTAAAGACTTACCTTGAGTGTGAGAGTCCTCCATTTCTGTTTTGCAGCCGCAGCAGCAGTGTGAAGGGCGGGAGCTTGCACTAGGGACCTGTCGGGAGTGGTCAGTCACTAAGTTGAGCTTTCACATTTGAAATCAGAGAGCAGAGGGTTCTGGGAATGGAGGGACTTGTTCCATCCAGAAAGATCAGTCAGTGTTTTCAAAAGCTGAGACCCTACCATTGTAGGGCCTCCTACCCAACCACCTCCTCTAACCTTAGAGACCAGGGACACATCAGCTAAGTGTCTCTTCTTTTTGACTTTCTGATAAGGGGACAAGCAGGGATGGCAGTGCAGGGAGAGCAATGTTCCTCCTGCATGATGTTTGAGGTGAGGGATGCCATTAGTGTCCCATCCCAAGTACATCTGCAGGAAGTGCACTCAGCTCTCGCTCCTCCAAGACCGTGTAAGGGAACTGGAGCGGGAGCTGGATGAACGTCGGATCACTCGGGAGGCAGAGGATGGGATAGGTTAGAGTTGCAGGGAAGTGTTACTCTTAGGCATGGAGAGAGCTTGGTGACTGTTTGAAGGGGAACAAACAGTCAGTGGAGGGATCCCCTGTGGTCGTT
>NW_025151378.1:0-1379 GCF_004010195.1 Chiloscyllium plagiosum | reverse complement strand
ATGTGATCTATCCTAGGATCCTCTGGGAAGCAAAGGACGAGATTGCCGAGCCTTTGGCATTGATCTTCAAATCATCATTGTCTACAGGAATAGTGCCTGAGGACTGCAGGATAGCAAATGTGGTTCCCTTGTTCAAAAAGGGTAGTAGAGACAACCCTGGTAATTACAGACCAGTGATTCTCAATTCGGTTGTTGGTAAAGTGTTGGAAAAGGTTATAAGAGATAAGATTTATAACCATCTAGAAAAGAATAATCTGATCAGGGAAAGTCAGCACGGTTTTATGAAGGGTGCCTAACGAATCTTATTGAGTTTTTTGACAAAGTGACCAAACAAGTAGATGAGAATAAACTGGTTGATGTGGTGTATATGGGTTTCAGCAAGGCGTTCAATAAGGTTCCCCACAGTAGGTTATTATACAAAATGCGGAGGAATGGGATTGTGGGAGACATAGCAGTTTGGATCGGTAATTGGCTTGCTGAAAGAAAACAGAGGGTTGTAGTTGATGGAACATTTTCATCTTGGTGTCCAGTTACTAGTGGTGTACCGTAAGGGTCGGTCTTGGGTCCACTGCTATTTATCATTTTTTTAAATGACGTGGATGAGGGCTTCGAAGGGTGGGTTAGTAAATTTGCGGACGACACTAAGGTTGGTGGAGTTGTGGATAGTGACGAAGGATGTAGTAGGTTGCAGAGAGACATAGATAGGATGCAGAGCTAGGCTGAGAGGTGGCAAATGGAATTCAATGTAGGCAAGTGTGAGGCGATACACTTTGGCTGGAGTAATTGGAATGCAAAGTACTGGGCTAGTGGTAAGATTCTTGGGAGTGCAGATGAGCAGAGAGATCTCGGTGTCCATGTACACAGATCCCTGAAAGTTGCCACCCAGATTGACAGGGTTGTTAAGAAGGCATACAGTGTTTTGGCCTTTCTTAATAGAGGGATTGAGTTCCGGAACTAGGAGGTTATGCTGCAGCTGTACAAAGCTCGGTACGGAGTATTGTGTACAGTTCTGGTCACCGCATTATAAGAAGGATGTGGAAGCTTTGGAAAGTGTGCAGAAGAGATTTACTAAGATGTTTCCTGGTATGGAAGGAATGTCTTATGAGGAAAGGCTGAGGGCCTTGAGGCTGTTCTCGTTAGAGAGAAGAAGGCTGAGAGGTGACTTAATAGAGACATACAAGATAATCAGAGGGTTAGATAGGGTGGACAGGGAGAGCCTTTTTCCAAGTATGGGGACGGCAGACACGAGGGGACACAACTTTAAAGCGAGGGGAGATAGGTATAAGACAGATGTCAGAGGTAGTTTCTTTACTCAGAGAGTAGTAAGGGTATGAAATGCTTTGCCAGCATCGGTAGTAGATTTGCCAAGTTTAAGTGCA
>NW_025151377.1:0-1379 GCF_004010195.1 Chiloscyllium plagiosum | reverse complement strand
GACTGATGGGGCCATAATTGGCTGGATTGAATTTGTCTGGCTTTTATATGTACAGGACGTAATTTGGCATTTTTCCACATTATGGGTAGATGCCATGTTGTAGCTGTACTGAAACAACTTGGCTAAGGGTTGGGCAAATTCTGGAGCTCAAGTCTTTAGTACCATTGCCGTTGTCAGGGCCCAAAGCCTTTGCAGTATCTAGTGTCTCCAATCATTTCTTGATATCACGTGGAGTGAATCGAATTGGCTGCAGACTGGTAGCTTTGATGCTTGAGACCTTTGCAGAAGGCTGAAATGTATGGGCATGTTTATAGACACTCCTCCTTCAGTGAGTAGTTTAATTATCCACCACCATTCACGTCTGGATGTGGAAAGTCTGCGGAGCTTAGACCTGATCTGTTGATTGTGGGCTCACTTGGGTCTATCACTTTTTTTCTCATGTTGTTTGACATGCAAGTAGTCCTTTTTGATGGATTCACCAGGTTAGCTAGTTATTTTTCAGTGCCTGGTGCTGATCCTGGTTTGCCCCCCCCCACCCGAACTCTGAATTGAACCATGATACAGAGGTGCTGTTGTTGGACTGCAGTGGACAAGGCCAGAAGTCACACGACACCAGCTTATAGTCCAACAGATTTATTTGAAATCACAAGCTATCGGCATGCTGCTCCTTAGTCAGGGTTGATCCCATGGTTGATGGTAATCATACAGTGGGGCATATGATGGGCCATGAGATTGCAGATTGTACTGGAGTAAGATTCTGCTGCTGTTGATAGCCTGTAGTGCCTCATGAGTGTTGCTTCTTCAGTTAATGGATCTGTCTGAAATCTGTCTCATTTAACACAGTGATAGTGCCACACAACATACTGTAAGATGTTATCAATAGAATCATAGAGTCATAGAGATGTACAGCATGGAAACAGACCCTTTGGTCCAACCTGTCCATGCTGACCAGATATCCCAACCCAATCTAGTCCAACCTGCCAGCACCTGGCCCATATCCCTCCAAACCCTGCCTATTCATATACCCATCCAAATGCCTCTTAAATGTTGAATTGTACCAGCCTCCTGCTCTGGCAGCTCATTCCATACACGTACCACCCTCTGCGTGAAAACATTGCCCCTTAGGTCTCTTTTATATCTTTCCCCTCTCACCCTAAACCTATGCCTCCTAGTTCTGGACTTCTCGACCACATGGAAAAGACTTTGTCTATTTATCCTATCCATGCCCCTCATAATTTTGTAAACCTCTATAAGGTCACCCCTCAGCCTCCGATGCTCCAGGGAGAACGGCCCCAGCCTGTTCAGCCTCTCCCTGTAGCTCAAATCCTCCAACCCTGTAAATTTACAAGGCAACATCCTTGTAAATCTTTTCTGAACCC
>NW_025151376.1:0-1379 GCF_004010195.1 Chiloscyllium plagiosum | reverse complement strand
TCTGGTCATTTACCCAGTCATGATTAAAGCACCTGTCAGCAAAACTAACTGAACAGCGGGTGGAACAGTTTCTTCCTGCAGCGTACTGTACATGTTCCTCGATGCCAGCAAACACAGCGAATGAAACGGAAGCCAAAGGAAACAGTATCAAGGTTACTACGTCAGCCCCGAGAGAGCTGCAAAGACAGAATTGCAATTAAGACTACACAGATCAGACACTGATAATGTCTCTATGTATACATGGGGAAAGAGGAGTATTTCGACACTAAACGTCTTTATGCAATTGCCAGTGTATTATTCGTGCCCTTTCGTCTGAATTACTTACATAAATATTCGTACTGCAGATGACAGTAATTTAGAAACTATGCAAACTGAATCAAGTCGAGTAAATGGCATTTTTTAGAAACGTGCAGCCTCAGGAGGTTACTTGCCTGTCTATCTTCATTGACTCTCTTTGTTAATCCATTTGAAATGCTTCTGAACTGTGTGGGTGAGTACCGCTTTCGTGACCTGAATAGAAGACGCATATAATTGATGTTGCACGAAGTGTAAGACCAGCAGAAAGATGAATGATCTCACTGAAACACAGTGAGATCATTTTCTGTGTTAGTGAATGCGGCAGAACGTCGACAGAATTCGCAGCCTCTGTGGTGAGATATCAATATTTTATGTCCAGTTAACCCTCTTCAGAACAATTCTCATTGGGGAATTTGAACTCAATTAAGCAGAGGCGAGAAGATGGGTATCAGGGTCTGGGGTGAGGATAGTAAATATCTTGAATTAAGGAATATTGTTAAAAAATATGCCGTTGGTCTCTCATATCCTTTGTGGAATCTGTCTGCTTAATTTGCCTCTTCTGCCTGTGACTCCACACAAACGGCAGCGTGGTTACCTCTTAACGTCTTTCCGACAATTTGGTCAACAAAGTCTAGTCCAGACAGTGAAACTAATTAACGTAAAAGCATGCTTCTGAAAATTGTGTCGTCATTGGATTGCCTGCATTGCTCTATGGAACAGATGTACAGACTTCAACTGCTTGCTTATAGTTGTAATAGAGTCAGTGGTTTTATATATCTGTTCGAACCTATATTTGTTACCCTTCGCTTCAAATCATGCAAGAGGTCTTATTTGGTACTTAGCTGTCGATAAGTCTTTGCGTACGAACGTTTGGATAAGCTTGCTGCTTCTCTGTATTTCTTTGAGAATTTTCTTCAGTTGTTTTGTACACCCGTTATCATCCAGTCAGTAAGGAGAGAGGAGAATTGATTACTTTTCACTGACTCAACACTTTCCTCAATTTTCAGGACGCATGCTCACATTTAAACTAGTATTAACTCTGTTCTCAAAGGTAGACTCTACACAAAGTCTTTAAAAACATC
>NW_025151375.1:0-1379 GCF_004010195.1 Chiloscyllium plagiosum | reverse complement strand
AATTCTATTCTATCCATAACCTCCTTGAGTTTGGATGTGAAGTTTGATTCTTGATTGGACTAGATCTCTGCTAGTCCGCATCACGTTTTAAAGAAAAAAAACACAATTGACTAATTCCTCTATAACCCTTTTTGCTGTTATATTGCATAATGAGACTACCTGATCATTCTGTTTATTGTTAATAATGCCTTATTCCAGTTTTTTGTTTGAGGTCAGGGAACCTACATAAAATACTTGCAAAAAGATTCCTCAAATGCTGGAATAGGTATTAAATGTGCAGGATTTATTACTGCATGTAGTTTTCCAAGTTGAAGTATATGACCTGGCTGGTAAAATTCTACTATATCATTATGTAGTCCAGGCCAGTAAAAGTGTCTTTGTATTTTAGACAGTTTCCCCTCAAGCCTAAATGACCTCCAAGTGATAGCTCAGGTGCCATCAGCACCTCCTTTCAATCCCTCCGAGGGAAAAAAAAAATCTGATGTACTTCTGCCCATTTCTCATCTGCTTGAACGTGTGTTGGCCTTTATTTCCTCATTAAGAAATCATTGTCATGGAATATGAAATTCAGGCTCAGTTTTCATCACCTGACTCCCATTCGCTGAGGGGAATGTGATTAAAACTGCAATATCTTAGACCTGCCACGCTCATGGAAGAGCTACACTACTGACTCTAAGCAAGGGAATAAAAGCACAAAACCCAAAATTGTTAGCCTTTTGAAAAATCAGGAGAGGGAGACCCACTGAAATCACTACTGGAACCTGGATGAGAGATTATTCTGGAACAAAATTCCAAACACTTGCAAAATGCATATTGAAAAGTAAGCCAGTGAACAGAAAGTGGGAGAGATCAATTTTTATTTCCAAATCACTTCACAAGTTCCTGGAGGAATTCTCCCAATGAGAGTTGGATACAAAACAGACAAAGACTGCAGTCAAAGGCCCCACTAACTGCTGTCCTCCAGCGAGAGCCTGTCAAACAGGTACTCTCCCAGCCCATTCTCAGGAGCTCCCAGACGCTTCAGGTTGGTGATGTAGTCCCCAAGTCGCTTGATGATCTCAACCTCCTCATCCAAATAGTGAGTCTCCAGGAAGTCACACAGCTGGAAGGAAGGTAGGCAGTCATATATTACAAGGAGCCAGAATATGGAGACTGTTTTCTCTACAACAGAAAAGTCACTCAGAATGCTTTAGATGGTCACTCCTTGGTAGGATCTTCAAATCTGATCAAACTTCCAAAAAGACATTACAAAATGCATTGAAGACCTTAGTATTTATAGTATGTTGCAAGACCTGAGCCATGAAAGTTTGAAGTGTGGTCACTTGTCATGTAGAAAGTTAAGTGTCCAGCAAGCTCCTAAAGAGGGGGGAACTAATTCT
>NW_025151374.1:0-1379 GCF_004010195.1 Chiloscyllium plagiosum | reverse complement strand
AGTTCTAGCCATTTACCATCAGGGGGAATGTCAAGCTCCTGATGAGCCCCATAGAAGGAAGTGAAATCAAGACAGCGATTGAGGAGATCAATCCGAAACGTGTCCCAGGACCCAATGGGATGAACCTGGAGGCCATTAACATTCACAGAGTTACTGCTCACCTCAAGGTTCTCTCTGGATCATCAGGAGTGATTCCCGATTCATTGACAAATCAAACTGTTTTAATTCCAAAGACTGGATGATAAGGACAGCCTTAAAGTAATTGATAACCAGAGACCTATTACTATTGGCCTGATTTTAGCGAGTCTTTTCCCTGAGGGTTTAAGCGAGGAGACTCAGTTTGAATTTTGGACAGAATGGTTGTAATGCAGCAACACTGGGCTGTAATGGAGATACAGCCTTCTTACAAAATATTATTCAAAAGGAGCCCAGAGCAATAGAAAGGATCTTTCCGTTGTCTTGGAACTGGCTACAGCCTTCAACTCCATCACAAACTGCTGGTGTTTAAAAACTTCAGAAGGTTTGTGTCCCTAAATCATTTATTCAACTAATTGATTTATATTCTAAATCACACAGCAATTGCCCTCAAACAGGAGAGTAGGCTAAACCTATTTTGGGAATGGTGGGGGGATGTGGCTCTATTTGTGGCTGGGGTCTCCCCAGAAGCCTTGCTTGTGTAGTCACCGTTGAGAGTGTTTGTTCGGATTTTTATCTCACGATGTTTGGTTGTACCGCATGGTTCCCCTGGTTAATGGCAGTGGGAGACTGTACCTGTTTAACTCTTATTGCTTGTTTTTAAGCTGGTTTTACTGGTCTTTGGACCAGAGTACTGGCTTTAGGTTTGTGGTACAGCCGGTTGGCTTGGTCTGGCTCGATCCACTGTTGACCCGTGTGGATTGTAGGCACTGCCATTGGACGGTGCTATTAAATAATGGGAGATTTAGTCAATCTCCCGAGTTCGGGATGGACAGATACCTGGCCACACCCTGTACGCTCACTTGTGCTGAGGGGATTGTGACAAATATTAACCACACCAGAAAAATGACTACCATCTCAACATTAACTGGAGACCACAGCTGGAGACCACAGATTAGTGTCTGTTGCTGATACCAGGTTGTAAGCCCATCGGGTCAGTGACTAGATCAGAGGGTGACGTTAACCTCCAATAAAGGCTCATGATGTGGTTTAGGTCTAATGGAGGTTTTTAATCCACTCACCACCTGATGGAGCCAACGAGTAGAGGAAATGGATGATCATTCATGGGGTGGGTCCCAGAACAGCAGCAGGACCCAATGGTATTGGGTTAAAGGAAATAAATGGTATTAAAAGAGACAGTTCAGAAATTGTATGAACATGTCGGTAAATACCGTTAGAAAACA
>NW_025151373.1:0-1379 GCF_004010195.1 Chiloscyllium plagiosum | reverse complement strand
ACACATTCTCAGTACCATAGAATGCACAGTAACAGTTCACATATTCTCAATGTCATAGAACATACATTAACATTTCACACATTCTCAATACTACAGAGTGTGCATTAACATATCACACATTCTCCGTATCATAGAATGCACAGTAACAGCTCACACATTCTCAGTATCACATAACATACAGTAACAGTTCACATTCTCAATATCACAGAATGTGCAGTAACAGCTCACACATTCTTAATATCACAGAACGTAGAGTAACAGTTCACACATTCTCCATATCATCGAGCGTAAAATAACAGTTCACACATTCTCAATATCATAGAAATTACAGTAACAGTTCACACATTCTCAATATCATAGGACGTACAGTAACAGTTCACACATTCTCAATATGATAGAACATACTGTTGCAGTTCACACATTCTCAACATCATAGAACGTACAGTGACAGTTCACACATTCTCAATATCAGAGAATGCACAGTAATAATTCACACATTCTCAATATCATGGAACATACAGTAGCAGTTCACACATTCTTAGTATCATAGAATGCACAGTAACAGTTCACACATTCTCAATATCAGAGAATGCACAATAACAGTTCGCACATTTTCAATATCATAGAACATATATTAGCAGTTCACACATTCTCAGTATCACAGAATGTACAGTAACATTTCAATCATTCTCTGTATCATGGAATGCACAGTTACAGTTCACACATTCTCAATATCATAGAACATACAGTAACATTTCACACATTCTCAATATCACAGAGTGTGCAGTAACAGTTCACACATTCTCAAAATCACAGAACGTACAGTAACAGATCACACATTCTCAATATCACAGAGCTTACAGTAACACCTCACACATTCCCAGTATCACAGAGCATACAGTGACAGTTCGCACTCTCTCAATATCACAGAGGGTACAGTAAGAGATCACACATTCTCAATATCACAGAAAACACAGTAACAGTTCACACATTCTCGATATAATAGAACATACAGTAACAGTTCACACATTCTCGATATCACAGAACATCCAGTAACAGGTCACACTTTCTCAATATCATAGAACGTACTGTAACAGTTCACACTTTCTCAATGTCATAGAACTTACAAAAACAGTTCTCACATTCTGAGTATCACAGAACATACAGTAACAGTTCACACATTCTCCATATCATAGAACATACAGTAACAGTTCACATATTCTCGATATCATAGAACATACAGTAACTGTTCACACATTCTCGATATCACAGAACATCCAGCAACAGTTCACATTTTCTCAATATCATATAATGTACAGAAGCAGTTCACACATTCTCAGTACCACAGAATGCACAGTAACAGTTCACACTTTCTCAAT
>NW_025151372.1:0-1379 GCF_004010195.1 Chiloscyllium plagiosum | reverse complement strand
CAGACACTGTGTTCCAGACCCTAACCCCTGGATTGACTCGGCCTCCCGAACATTCTCAGGCACTGTGTTCCAGACACTTACCCCTTGATTAATCTGGGTTATCGTATACTTTCAGGCACTGTGTTCCAGACCCTAACCTCTACATTAGTACGGCCTCCCCCAAACTCTCCGGCACTGTGTTCCAGACCCTAACCCCGAGATTAATTCGGCCTCCCCACACTCTCAGGCACTGTGATCCAGTCCCTATCCCCTGGATTGACCCGACGTCCCCAAACTCTCAGGCACTATGTTCCAGACCCTAACCCCTGGATTAATCCGACCTATCCCACCCTCTCAGAGACATAATCCCTAGATGAATCCGGCCTATCCCACACTCTCAGGCGCTGTTTTCCAGACCCTAACACCTGGATTAATCCGGCCTATCCCAATCTCTCAGGCACTCTGTTCCAGACCCTAACTCCAGAATTAATTCGGCCTCCCGAACACTCTCAGGCACTGTGTTCCAGACCCTATCCACTGGAATGACTCGACCTCCCCAAACTCTCAGGCACCGAATTCCATACCCTAACCCCTGGATTAATCCGGCCTATCCCACACTCGCAGACACTGTTTTCCAGACCCAAACTCCTGGATTAGTCCAGCCTAACCCAGACTCTCAGGCACTGTGTTCCAGACCCTAAATCCTGGATTAGTCCAGCCTAACCCACACTCTCAGACACTGTGTTCCAGACCCTAACTCCTGGATTAGTCCAGCCTAACCCACACTCTCAGGCACTGTGTTCAGACACGAACCCCAGCATTGAACCGACCACCACCATACTCTCTGGCACTGTGTTCCAGACATAATCCCTAGATGAATCCGGCCTATCCCACACTCTCACGCGCTGTTTTCCAGACCCTAACACCTGGATTAATCCGGCCTATCTCAATCTCTCAGGCACTCTGTTCCAGACCCAAACTCCAGAATTAATTCGGCCTCCCGAACACTCTCAGGCACTGTGTTCCAGAGCCTAACCCCTGGATTGAACCGGCCTATACCACACTTTCAGGCACTGTGTTCCAGACCCTAACCCCTGGATTAATCGGGCTTCCCCCACATTCTCAGACACTGTGTTCCAGAACCTAACCCCTAGATGAATCCGGCCTATCCCACACTCTCAGGCGCTGTTTTCCAGACCCT
Organism: Chiloscyllium plagiosum; assembly: GCF_004010195.1. Classification (NCBI taxonomy): domain Eukaryota; kingdom Metazoa; phylum Chordata; class Chondrichthyes; order Orectolobiformes; family Hemiscylliidae; genus Chiloscyllium; species Chiloscyllium plagiosum. The sequence goes on along the minus strand of NW_025151372.1, from coordinate 199 downwards.
AACCCCTGGATTATTCCGGCCTATCCCACGCACTCAGGCACTGTGTTCCAGACCCTACCCGTGGATTAATCTGGCCTATCCCACACTCTCAGACACTGTTCCAGATCCTAACCCCTGGATTAATCCGGCCTATCCCACATTCTCAGGCACTGTGTTCCAGACCCTAACCCGTGGATTTATCTGGCCTATCCCACATTCT
>NW_025151371.1:0-1379 GCF_004010195.1 Chiloscyllium plagiosum | reverse complement strand
TCTAGATTCTCACATAAAAGGAAACATCCTAGCGAGTTTTGAGAAGATTTGTAGCTCAGGTTGAGGTTCTGGATGTAGGTTTGCTCACTGTGCTGGAAGGTTCATTTCCAGATGTTTCGTCACCATACTAGGTAACATCTTCAGTGGGCCTCAGGCAAAACAGTGTACATGATTCCTACTTTCTATTTATATGATTGGGTTTCTATGGGTTGGTGATGTTATTCCTGTGGTGATATCATTTCTTGTTCTTTTTCTCAGGGTAGATGGGGTCTAACTTGATGTGTTGCTAACTCAGCAACAAACCCAAACAAGCAGACAAAACACATCCAGAAACCCTAGCCACTCTCCACTACATCAAAGACATCTCAGAAATGATTGCCAGACTATTCAGATCCCTTGGCATCATGGTAGCCCACAAACCCACTAACACACTAAAACAGCAGCTAATGAACCAGAAAGACCCTATACAGACAACAAGCAAAACTAATGTCATTCACAAAATACCGTGCAAGAACTGTGACAAACACTACATTGGACAAACAGGCAGAAAACTAGCCACCAGGACGCATGAACACCAACTAGCCACAAAACGACATGACCCTCTCTCACTAATATCTTTACATACAGATAAGGAAGGACACCACTTCGACTGGGACAAGCCAAACAGAGACAAGCATGAGAATTCCTAGAAGCATGATATTCCAACTGGAATTCTACCAACAAGCACATCAAGTTAGACCCCATCTACCATCCCCTGAAAAAAGAACAGGAAATGACAGAACCACAGGAAATAACATCACCAACCCAAAGAAACCCAATCATGTAAATAGAAAGTAGGAATCATGTACAATGCTTCGCCTGAGGCCCACTGAAGATGTTACCTAGTAGGGTGACGAAACATCTGGAAATGAAACTCCCAGCTCAGCGAGCAAGCCTACATCCAGGAAACACCCTCTCCACATGCACCTGGTTAAGACCCCTCAGGAACTAAAATGTTTCATATACTTCCAATTCATTTTGTATTCTTCCTTAAATAAAGTGACCAAGAGTCATAGAATCTTAGAGTTGTACAGCACTGAAACAGACCCTTCAGTCCAACTCGTCCATGCCAACCAGATTCCTAAGTTGATCTAGTCCCATTTGCCAGCACTTGGGCCATATCTCTCTAAACTCATCCTATTCATATATCCATCTAGGTGCCTTTTAAATGCTGTAATTCTACCAGCCTCCACCACTTCCTCTGGCAGCTCATTCCATACATGTACCACCCTCTGCATGAAAACGTTGCCTTTTAGGTCTCTTTTATATCTTTCCCCTCTCACCCTCTCGTTCTGGACTCCCCGACCCCAGGGAAAAGACTTTGTCCATTTATCCTATCC
>NW_025151370.1:0-1379 GCF_004010195.1 Chiloscyllium plagiosum | reverse complement strand
ATGAAGAAATTGCAACCATCTCTGCTCATTTTTCCATATTCTAATGACCCTCGATTTTTTCATGATGCCTCCCTGTCTGAACTTTTTGAAGACGAACGTCTCTGCGCAAACTAATGAATCTAGCGTCTTCAATAGTTTGCTGCTGTGCCATTCCAAGCAGTGATTGTGACGCCTCTCCAGCTGATGGAACCGTGCTGGCCTTTGCTGCCACAATCATACCTGGCTGAAAAAAAATTGTCTCTGACGCAAATCACAGTGAACTCTGGGAAATTTCCAGCCTTTCACCGAGCTTCTTACTTTATTTTAAGTGTTTGTCTTCGACATGTTGAGACTTTCCGTTGGTTTCTCGCATCGAAATTACGCGTTCTTCAATACGGCAACTCAGAGATATATTGTGCAATAAAAATAGTACTCATGTCACTCTAACATGGCAGCCGCTATAGGCGAGGTGCATTTGGATTGACAAGTTAGGAACTAGTGGCAGAAGAGATGGCACTATCGGGACCCAGAATCTTTAGGGGAATCAGAGCAATGCCTTGTGACCAAGAGCACAAATAGTGCCTGTAGACAAACTCAGAGCAGTCAAGTAGAAATTCTTTGCTACGGAAGTCGACTTTTCTGGATCAGAATCGGAATGCTTTACTGTCACTTTATTGTTTCCTTTTTCACCTCGTTCTGGCCCTTTAAACCTTGATTTCCTGGTTGATCACGAATTGATGAGCTGCTCTACACGACTCAGACTTGTCCTTTCGGTCTATCTCGTCAGACAGCAGATCACACACCTCTCTACAGGCATATCTTTACACCATAAGACTTAGAATGAGAAGAAGGCCATTTGGCCCAATGACTCTGCTCAGTTAATAAATGAAATCCTCACTTATCTAACAATCTTTAGTATCACTGTCTTACGTTATTACCATATTTATTAAAACCTGTACTGATTAAAAATGCATATCACAGTCTTCTATACACCTAATCGTCAAGCGTTGACGGGCATTACAGTGAAGTATTCCAGAGTCACACCCTCTGACAGGCGAAAATCCTGAAAATGTCTGAGTTAAATGTTTGTGCTTGATTGCACTTCTCTTGCCGACAAATCGCATTTCCTCTTGGACGACCAGTTTAGATTCGCTGGATGCTACTCAATGAGATGAAAATATCGAGTGTATGTTTGTGATAGATGGGATTCCAACTCCATCAGGACTGTGGTCTGGACAATCCTGGCGATTATGTTATGGGCGATGCATGTGTGGCAAGTGTATTGGTACAGAAGCATTTCAAATAAGATGCATCACCGTTGTCCGTTCAGTCATCCCTTACTGCAGTCTAGCCATTCCTGTCTCGATCTGCTTAGTCAAAGGTTGTCCAGTGGAGAAATT
>NW_025151369.1:0-1379 GCF_004010195.1 Chiloscyllium plagiosum | reverse complement strand
AGATAAACAGAGTTGTTATCTCTGATTTGTTGCTCATTCTACGTCGTAGTGAGGTGAAGTGTGTGGAGAGAGCATTTGAAAATGTTGTTGCAAGGATGGTGCAGGAGGGAGAGATTCCGATACCTGGATAGTTGGGGGCTAAACTGGAGTCGATGAACCTTTACAAACAGGATGGTCTTCACCTGAACTAGAAGAGTTCCAATACCCTGAGGGGAGAATTTGCCAAAGCTCTTCATGAGGGTTTGAATGAATTTAGCCGTGGAGTGGGAAACTGAATTGTAGCTCCAGTTTGCAAGTGGTTGTGAGTGGTTTTGTCATAAATAGCGTTTCAGGTATACAAGATTGTACTGGCAAGGATGAAGGTGGATTGAAGTGTGTTTGTTTCAACGCCAGAAATATCTGGGATAAGGTAGGTGCCATGGGTTGTTACCTGGGACTTCGATGTTGTGGCCATTTCAGAGACATGAACGGAGGACTGAAGAGAATGGTTGTTCCTGGTACCTCTGCTTCGATTTTTCCGTCAGAACAGGAGGGTCGTTTCAGAGGGGGAGATGTGGCACTGTTCGTCAAGGACAGTATTATGGTAGCAAAAAGGATATTGGTGAGGACGCGACTGAATTTGCTGAGGTAGAATGGACTGAGAATAGAATCAGGAATGGAGAGCTCACCACAAAAATGCTCTAGATTTATGGAGGAAAAGATTGCAAAGATGAACAAAAGTGACAGGGTAGTTGTTAAGGGGAGATTTAACTTTCCAAATATTGATTGGAAATGTTATCGGTTCAGCACCTCGGATCGGTCAGTTTTTGTCCAATGTGTGCAGGAGGGTTTCCTGACGCAGCAAGTAGACAGGCCAACAAGACGCAAAGCCACATTGGATTTGCTTATGCGTAATGAACTCAGCCAACTGTTCTCTTTGGAGGTAAGTGAGCACTTTGTTGATAGTGACCACAATTCGGTTATGTTTAATTAGTGATGGATAGGAATAGGCATTTATTGCAGAGCATGAGGTATCGCGGGGAGAAAGGCCATTATGATGCGATTTGGCAAGAGTTAAGATGCACTGCATATGGAAAGTAACTTCAGGGGTTGTGCACACCTGAAATATGGAGCTTGTTCAGGGAAAATAATACTGCATGTCCTTGGTAATTATGTATGCGTCATGCAGGGAATATGAGGTCGACACAGAGAGCTGGGTTTACTGAAGAAGTTGAATCTCTTGAGAAGAAGGAGAAGGAGGCGTATGTAAACATGAGATATGAAGGCTGAGGTAGGACGCTTGGGAATTAAAATCTAACCAGGAATGGCCTAAAGAGAGAGCTACTTCGAGCGAAGAGGAGGCATGAGAAGTGCTTGTCTAGCAGAAATAATCCTGAAGC
>NW_025151368.1:0-1379 GCF_004010195.1 Chiloscyllium plagiosum | reverse complement strand
AAATGTGGATTTTCTGCAGACTTTCCCCTCACTTCTCTAGCAAGACAGCGTTTTACCTTTGATACAATACATTTGAATAATTTGTTTCCAAATGTGCAATCCTCTTACTGCACTGTTTCCATGCATTTTCTTTGTCAAATGGGTTTGGCCAAAGCCCGGAAGTAGATATCACATTTTCTGTTGCCTTGATTATTGGGATGAAAGGTTCACAGTCAGAATCAAAATGTCATTGGCAAAGAAACAGAAATTAATAGTCAGTTGGCAGTGGACACGTCAAAATTATCAAGATGGCCAGAAAATTAAACAAAAAAAAAGCAGAGAAAAATAATAGAATACATTTGGAAGAAGTTAGGCGAGGGACAACAGGACAAACTGAAATGGAATGGAGGAAAAATTATTTTATCTACACTCGTTAATCATTGTGTGCTGGAGGATTGAGCAAAGATTTAAATATTTCAACAAAACTCTGGACGTTTCAAAAATTTGAAAGTTTGAAAATGATGCAGCTGAGGGCAGTTCTGGGAAAATACACACAAAAGAGATAACTGCATGAAACCATTGTTCATCCAGAAAATCCCATTAACACCTCAAGTCCAAAATACCAATTAATGAGGCATGACACTCCTGACTGAAACTTAACTTTACACTTCGGGCTACGCCGAACCAGACATTATGGAGCTTATACCGATGCCAAAATATTCAACTTCAATCAATATTCATGTGAAGAGATAAGGGGCATTCCATTCTTATCAAATACGTTCAGTCATACATATTCGTGATTTGGAGCCGCCTGTGTCGGACAGGAGTGTACAAAGTTAAAAATCACTTAACACCAGCTTAAAGTACAACATGTTTATTTGGAAGCATTCAGTTGCGACCTGATGAATGAGCAGCGCTCCGAAAGCTAGTGCTTCTCAACAAACCTACTTGACTATAACCTGGTGTTGTGTTAAGTTAAAAATCACACAACAACAGATTATGGTCCAACAGGTTTAATTGGAAGCACTAGCTTTTGGAGCGCCACTTTTTCACCAGGTGATTATGTGATGTTTAACTTTGTGTACCGACTCTTAACTATCAGGAAGCCAATTGACGACAAAGGGAACACCAGTAACACAATAGGTGACTAGTTACGTTTTCTGTTTTTAAAATCTTTTTTCAGAAGTCTTGTTGGGCATGTAGAGTAGTTGGAATGGAGGTTAGTGCAGCTGATTGCTCCGCCTGCAGAATGTTTGAGAAATGACTGCCTCTGTGGGAAGTGCACGCAAATCCAACTCCTTGAAAACCGTGTGAGACAACTGGAGCTGTATTTGAATGAACTTCGGATCACTTGAGATTCGGAGGGGTTATTGAGAAAAGTTACTAGAAAGTAGTCACAC
>NW_025151367.1:0-1379 GCF_004010195.1 Chiloscyllium plagiosum | reverse complement strand
CACGATGGATCTCTCTGATGACTGTTCCCGTTCATTGGTTGGCTCATTGGAATCATTGCTGACATCTTGGAAGAATTCCTGGAGTCTCATTGGTCTGATGAATTCCTCACAACTTTACTCAAGTATTCTTGTTGGTGATGGGGACAAAGGGAGACTAAATTTGAATTGCGTTTCAACTTGATTTTATTAACAAAGTATTAAAACAGTTTGTAACATCATTTGGAAATGCATACAAAGGTTCTAAATCAGTTGTGTACAGTCTATGCAGAGAGAAAAGAACCAACAAAACACTGGAATTTTGACATTTCTCAAACCTTCTGTATAGTTGTGGAAAGAAAGGCATTTTGTACTTGGGCAGGAACCGATCTCTGTTCAGTGTCAGGTACCAAAAGGGTCTGAGAACTGAAAGAACAATGTGATAATTTGTCAGAAAGACCTGAGACTGTGTTGTTTCCCTGTTACACCTTGGCAGCAGCTGCCTGAACCTTTAGTGCGTCCCTCAGTGTGTTGTTACAGATCTGGGAGTGTGCTTGGCTGTCGCACTCATTTGAGGTCAACTGTTTCCAGTGGTCTGCCAATGTAGTGCCCTCGTGGTCTAATGGCTATGGCACTGGCCTCTGAAATCTGGGATTTCAGGGATTTCATTTTTAAGCCTGGTCTTTGCAGTGGCTGATTTTCATCCCATGTCAACTTCATCTCAATCCAAATTGACTGGACTTTTTAACTAAACTGTTAAAAATCATTGTGCCTGTGTTGAGATTATGGCAAATACTGTTTAGTAGAAACTAAAACAAGATAATTCCAGGATTTGGGAGATCTTGGGGTGAATTGTCTGAAAGAGACAGCACAGCCACAATGGGCTGAATGCCTGCTAAGATTTTGTTGATTTGTCCTCAATGCAGCTTTTTGCAACATCTCCACTTCCTCCTTCCCCACTAACTGCAAATATCTTGAAAGTGCTGCACAAAATAACATTGAGCCCTTTGCTATTTTCCTGTCTGCTCTATTTTCCTTAGACTTGAGTTGTGCAAAGTTGGAGTTTGGTTGATTTCTCATCTGTCCGTTTGGGGAGAAATGGGAGGCGGGATCAATTTATCAAGCAGCCAACAATTTCGCGTGGGATGGAAGGGGAAAGAACCAATTAGTGAGAGTGCAACAGACAGAAACACACACTATGAGAGGTCAGGGTGCAGTATTTAAAGGCTGCCATTGCAGATCCCTGTGTGTTGGGCCCCAGTGGCCTAATGGATAAGGCACTGGCCTCCGAAGCCAGAGATTGTGGGTTCCAGTCCCATCTGGGGTTTTTCTGTGGCTTGTTCTTTATTTCTCATCTATTTTGGAAAAAACCCCATCTCTGCATTCAGTTGATGGTCAGTGGG
>NW_025151366.1:0-1379 GCF_004010195.1 Chiloscyllium plagiosum | reverse complement strand
TTTCGTGCATTCAACTGCATTAATTCATATAATTAAACAAATTGCATGCGTTCGTTGAATGAAACAGAATGCACGTGCTAATCCAATACCGTAGAGCATTTCCCATTCATTCTGTGAAACAAGCTGCAAAGACCAATTCAATGAAACAGACTGTTAATTCAATGTGTTAATTCAATGAGCTTCTCTCATTTTTTCAAAATCTCGAGCTTTACGCCTTCATTCATTGAAACAAACTGCATGCATTCAGTCATTGATTCAAAGTAACAAACTGCTCACATTCTTCCAATTAAACCTTCCTGCACGTGTTCATTCAATGAGTAGACCTTCTCTCATTCAGTCAATGTCTCGAGATTTCAATCAGTGAAACAAACTTCATTCATTCAAACATTGTGTCAAACATCAATCATTGATTCAGTGAATCAGATGATAATCGCTGATTCTTTGAAACAAACAACTCATTTGTTTCGTCAATCCAATTGCATTCATGCATACAATCAAACAAACTGCATGCATTCATTCAATGAAACCGAGTGCACGTGGTATTTCAATGATTTGAGTTTCTGTCATTCACTGAAAGTCTCGATATCAACGGTTTCAAGCAACGAATCAAACTGCATTCGTTCATTCATTGAAGTTTGAATGAATGCAGTTTGTTTCACTGAAAGAAATCGTTGACGTCAAGCCATTGACTGAATGTGAGACGCTCAAATCATTGAATTACCACGTGGACGTTTTATTGAAATGTCTCGAGCTTTCATTCAGCTAAACAAACTGCATTCATTCAAAGATTGTGTCAAACTTCAATCATTGATTCAATAAATCAAACGTTAGTCAATGATTCAATGAAACAAACTTAACTCCGTTTGTTAGTAAATCCAATAGCATTCATTCATACAATGAAACAAACTGCATGCATTCATTCAATGAAACGGATTGCACGTGGTAATTCAATGATTTGAACCTCTCTCATTCAGTCAATATCCGGACATTAACGCTTTCATTCAATGAAACAATCTGTGTTCGTTTAATCATTGAATTAAACTTAAATCATTTATTCAATGAATCAGACGTTAATCGTTGATTCTCTGAAACAAACTTAATTCATTTTTCGTGCATCCAACTGCATACAATGAAACAAACTGCATTTGTTCGTTCAACGAAACAAAGTAGACGTGGAGCATTTTCCCATCCTCCTGTGAATCAAACTGCAAAGATTAATTCAATGAAACAGTCATTGAATCAATCTTCTATCTTTCATTCAATGTAACAAACTGCACATATTTACTCAAAGAAACTGGCTGCACGCGTTAGTTCAATGAGTAGAGCCTGTCTCAATCAGTCATAGTCTCGAGCATTCATTCACTAAAACCAAATGCATT
>NW_025151365.1:0-1379 GCF_004010195.1 Chiloscyllium plagiosum | reverse complement strand
CTGCCTGCACTTGGTACATTTGCCTCCATTCCTGACATATCCATGCGCTTATTTGGAGGTCTCTTAAACCTATGTATCTTGTCTGCAAACACAAGCATCACGATAGTGCGTTCCAGACTCCAATGTTATTTTATGCAAAAGCCATGTATAGCTCACACCTCTTTTGAAACTGCCCCTCTCAAGTGAAGTATATGCCCCCAGTACTATACTTTACAACTCCTGGAGGAAAATAATCTGATCGCCAAAACTTCCAATACCTCTCATAGTTTCAATACCATCAAGTCACCCTTCAGCTTCGTCGCTCAGACGAAAGCCCCTGAGGTTTTCTCGCCTCTCCTTTTAGTTCATACTGTCTCATCCAGAGACCATCCCTGCACCCTCTCCAAAGCCTTTCCTGTAATGTTTCGAACGGAAATGAATGCGAATTCTTAATTGTTGGCCTAACTACACTTTCCTAAAGTTGCAACATGACATTTAACATTTGCACTGAGTTTCTTGAAAAATAAAGACAGGCAAACCAGACTTGTCTGTAACCAACTGATAAACTTGCGTGTCACTTTCAGGGATCTTTGAACTTGAACCCGAATATCCCTTTGTACAGCAATGCTGTACAGGGTCATGGCATAAACTATATATCTTTCCGTTACATTTATCTCCCAAAGTACAGCATCTCACACTTACCCGCATTAAAGTCCATCTGCCATTTCTTCTACCACATCTGCAACTGATCCAAATTCCACAATACACTTTGACAATATTCTAATCTAGTCACAACTCCAATGATATTTGTACCGTTTGGAAACTTACAAACTCACACATCTGCATTCTCATTCAAGGCCATTTATATCTAGCACAAACGAAGAAGTCCCAGCATAGAAGTGTGAGGAACACGGCGAGTCACACACTTTCAACCAGAAAAGCAATCCTACACCACAACGTCTGTGTCCGATGTCCAATCCTGTTCAAGGTCTTCAGGGTCAAGTCACAGAGGATCGAATGCATCTCAATCTTCTGGATGACCCTACCACGAGAGACGTTTTTGAAAGCTTCACCAAAATCCAAGTAGGCAAAAATCCACTGTTCGACACGCATTGCTCATGATTTGGACATGCTCAAAATTCAATAGAGTTGGTTGGAAATGACCTGTCCTTTATACAGCTTTGCAGACTGCCACTGTTGTTATGGACGAGGCTCGCCTCCCCGCTCACCCCCCACCACCCGAATCAAAATATGTTAGAAGGTAGATCAGATCTTAAACTGCTTTTTTTTAACATGTATATAGGCAGATATGTTCCATGTGTAATAAGCTGGTTAAACCAGTCGGCTTAAAAAAAAACACATAAATCATTTCAGCACTGCAAGAGAAACTCAGTAAAAAA
>NW_025151364.1:0-1379 GCF_004010195.1 Chiloscyllium plagiosum | reverse complement strand
TGTTTCTAATAGCAGCATCCTCCAGGTTACACATTTCCTAACTCATCATCCTGGAACAAGACAGCACTTTGCTCCAATTCACCAGCATCAGCGACCATTGTGATAAGACTGGAAAACTCAGGATGGCCAAAAGTGGATCATTGATCCAAACTGCTTTCACCTTTCAAAGGTAACCTCGCACTCTGGGAACTAAGCCACTTTTTCTTATTTCCACCACAAATTTGTTAAAGGCACAGCCATCCAGCTAAAATCATGGACAATTTTCGAGGAAAGTCAAATATACCTAAAAAATCTATTAATTTCTCATTTAGTTTTAGGAACAAGGAATTATGTTAGTGTTATCACTTTTGCTGTCTCCATCAATATCTGTCTGTGTGTTTGTGTGTGTGTGCCTGTGTGATTGTATTTGTCTCTCTGTGTGCTGCTGTATGTTTCTCTGCACATCTCTGTGTATGTGTCTCTGAGTATCTGTATGTATTGACATCTGTCACACACACACAGACAAGAAACATACACACATACACGCATCAACAAGACCAAAAGCGTTGTGTCACTTTAAACATAAGATAAATAGACCGAGATACAGATAGAGGCGAGTTTAAGGCCGACTTTAATACATACAATTCCCAAAACAACAGGGAGCCCGCTGCACAGAGATACAGACACAGAGATACATAAAAATGGAGACACTCACTGATACACACAATGAGACACACACATACTCACACGGTCACAGATAGTCAAACAGAGATAGATGGTAGACACAGACGGAAAGACCGAGAAAGAAACACACACGATAATGCGCACACAGATTCAGAGACAAAAAGACAGACAGAATCGGTGTGCAGTGAGTGAGAGTGCCCTGGGTGTAACCATCTGTAACACAGTCTGTGTCCCATCACCTCAGTCCCAGCTTTTACACATGGAATGGCCAGGAGACAATGCAACAGTCACGGGATGGCCCTCAGACCATTGTCAGGGAACAGGGCAACCTGGTTACAATCTCATGGTCATTGGGACAATTAACAGATCCGTGTAATCACTGGGTGTCCGTCTGGGAAATGGATTGATGATGATGGAGAGGAGTTGTGTTCTCCATAATTAGGTGGAATAAACTTGCAGTGCAGCTTGCTCAGCACCACAGCCACAAACAGCCCCTGTCTCCACCACCGACACTCAGTAGCAGCAGTGTGTACCATAGACAAGATGTACTGGAGACATTCCCCAAGGTTCCTTCCAGAGCAGCTTCCAGACCCACGGCACTATCATGTGGAATGCTGAGCACAGCAGATACACGGGAACACCAGCAGTTGGCAATTCCACATCAAGCCACTCCCCACCCTGGCTGGAAAAACATCTCAGTCCCACAAGTGCCATTG
>NW_025151363.1:0-1379 GCF_004010195.1 Chiloscyllium plagiosum | reverse complement strand
AAACCAACTCAAACACCATAAATCCAAAGGAGACATCCATTCGGTTCTGCTCTGTCCAATCAAGCAACTGGCCCAGAGGGGAACACTGTGTAGTCTACACCATTGCAATGATCTATAAACCCGGACGAGATATTTGTCCAGAACAAGAGCTGGGCAGTTCGCAGTTGTAGAATATGTTTCTATAGCTTTCTGAGTGAAGCACTCGCCATCAGAATCTTTAGAGATAGCTAACATTCAGTTGAACATGCCGCACCCTGAGATTGAGGGAAAGGACATGGAATTACGATAAAAAGCAGAGAGAAAATAAAAAAGAGAGAGAGATAGGGAACAGAGAGAAGGAGAATTGGAGGGAAAGAGAGAGAAGAAAGGGCGCACGAGGCGGATTGTACTTCAGAAAGTGGCGTGAAGAAAGGAGACCAAAAATTCACTTTCTCAATCAGTGAGAACTCACGTGGAAGTGCAGAGAATTGGAAAGACAAGCTAAGCAGCTGGAATGGCTGACATTTATGAATGGGTTCATAAAAGAAAGGTTGGATTTCAAACTAAAATTCTTTCCATCAGTGACAGAAATTCGGGAAACGGAAAGCGAAAGATAATTCTTAGTGAAGATCAAAAGGATAATCGACCACAGGATAAAAGGGAATCCCTTGAAGTGGAAAGTAAAGTTTAAAAGAAAACCTCCAGCGTTTTCACTGCAGAAAGATAGGCCAAGTGAAGTCACAATGTTGGTGTGTTAGGAAAATACCGGGAAGACAGATGTAGGAATCAAAATTAAGAATAAGCCAATGAATTTGTTTGGAGTGGCAGCGAAAAATCACAATGAAGATTAAAAAGGTAGACCAGAATGCACAAGCTGGACAAAGGTTTTTAAAGAGGAGGTACCACATCTTCTTAAATCATTTACTGTGAATGAAAAGTTTATTCGCTTATGTCAGGAGCAGCAGTTTAAGAGATTACAATATTAAGATTTGCAGTTTGCTCTCAATCTGTGAGGTTGAAAGATAACGAGATATGTACTTCTGAAGGACTATTTCCAGAAAAGTTCTGAGTAACGAGAATTCAAGGTGAGACAAAAAAAATAATTAAGTAAAGTTCGGTTAAAATGTCGCGCAAAGAGTGGGAAATTTGCAGAAGGGCAGAGACAACTAGAAATAACGAAACACAGTGATCAGCGAAACAACACATGAATCAACGAAATTCAGTCCATTTTAATTACTTTTTTTGGCATCAAGTGAGAAGATCGCAAAAAAATGATTGAGGAGAAATTGGTAAGTCAGAATTCACAGAACACCTATTTGGACCATGCATAAAATGTTTGGTCACAACCAAATAGAGTGGGGAGATCACAAGACAGCATTTGAATGTATCGCAGCATACAA
>NW_025151362.1:0-1379 GCF_004010195.1 Chiloscyllium plagiosum | reverse complement strand
ACGTAGAACGGATTCAACTTCCAGTGCTGAATGCCACTGAGGTGCAGCACGGGCGGCTGGGGCATGTTTCTGTAGTGTAGTAGACTTTACGTTCGCCTTAAGCGAGAAAGTACCCCAGTTCAAAACAGGGCAGAAACTGCTTTGTTCTTCCACTGCGGACTTTTACATGGACAACAGCTGAGCTTTCTTGCTTGCTTTCCCATCTGAAAACCTGCCTTCGAATTTGCTTGAACAAATCTCCTCTCTTAGTGAAATGTAATGCAACTCCATTTAATTACTGTGAAAGCATTGAAAAGTTTTTCTCCAACCTGGTTCTGTTCAGATGCCATTCCTTTTGAGAGTGTAGTTACCGCCTTCTGATCCTTCCACGAAAAGCAGTCCCGCATTTGCATTCCTTGCGCAGGCGGCCCGGTTCAAAGACAGGGAAGAAGCTGGTGTCACAGCACACCACGCATTCCTGAACTAGTCTGTCTGTCAAATGTACCCACAAAGTCGTCTCAAAAATACCTCATTTGGAAGCTGTCTGTCGTTATTCAACGTGCGAGAGTTGGCACCAGAGGTCCGGGATCATGTTTTGGAGCAGTTCGCACGTTAGTGGCTCATTCAATCAGCAACAGCAATGAAAGAAATTACACTCTCAGAGGAACCTCAGGACCTGTGCTTTCACAGCGTCGCTAGTATTCAGGTCCGCCCCGAGATCTAAGTCCTGTTGGAACTGAAACGGAGGAATCGACAGAGAGGCTACAGAATGACATCGCATCCATTTGGTTTTCTTTAAATCACTGACCATCAGGAAAATGTAAACGGGGAGGGCGAGTGGAGAATTGAGGCAGTTGCAGCTCTGGTGAAATTCCTTCTTTGTGTTTCACTCAGCAACCAGAGACGTGAAGGTGACTCAGGGGTGAAAGCACTTCACATCGAGAACACAAAACACTCAAGGGCAGTTAGCACCTCTTCCGGAATGGGGGTGGGGTGAGGTAATTATCTTTTGACTTCTGTTACTATGTTCAGAAACTGGCTTTAAAATTGAGGTGAACAGAAACTGCATTTCTAAAAAGCACCACGGAATTTAGCAAAATTTATTGAGTCGCTTCTCCTCGATTCCCACACAGGTTTCCAACTCAATTGGTATCCATGTGGCTCATGTCCAGGAGTGAACATCTCAGCAGCCATTTGCACGGTTAAGTTAAAAGGCAAGGAAAGTGGCATCTCGAACTGGCTCCGAGGTCAGAGCATCCTCACAATGTGATCTGTCGTTCTCGGATTGTAATGCTACCTCCGGTTTTAGGGTGGAGAACATTCTTTGGGACTCTTATTCTGAAAAAAAAAAACAGATGTAGTGACTCAAACTATGCTGCACGGTATGATGTGGAACACGG
>NW_025151361.1:0-1379 GCF_004010195.1 Chiloscyllium plagiosum | reverse complement strand
TTTAAACCTTCCAACTACTGTTTGTTGTGAAAAGTTAATTTCCAGTTCATATAAGGGCGGCACGGTGGCACAGTGGTTAGCACTGCTGCCTTGCAGCACCAGAGACCCGGGTTCAGTTCCCGACTCAGGCGACTGACTGTGTGGAGTTTGCACGTTCTCCCCGTGTCTGCGTGGGTTTCCTCCGGGGGCACCGGTTTCCTCCCACAGTCCAAAGATGTGCAAGTCAGGTGAATTGGCCATGCTAAATTGCCCGTAGTGTTAGGTAAAGGGGTAAATGTAGCGGTATGGGTGGGTTACGCTTTGGCGGGTCGGTGTGGACTTGTTGGGCCGAAGGGCCTGTTTCCACACTGTAAGTAATCTAATCTAAATAAGGAGTCTATCCATGTTCAGTACCTGAGCACCATCCCCACAATTTAAGCACTGAATTAGGAAGCTCCAAATAAAGTCTGCATATAGGTTGCACAGGTCCATTCTATAGCCCAAGGACTGCAGTGGTTCATGAAATCAGAAGTCACACGACACTAGGATATGGTTGAACAGGCTTATTTGACATCATAAGCTCACTTCACCTGACGAAGGAGCAGCATGCTGAACGCTTGTGATTTCAAATAAACCCATTGGACTATAACCCGGTGTCATGTGACTTTTGACCTTGTCCACCCCGGTCCAACACCGGCATCTCCACATTGTGGTTCAACAAGGCAGCTCCACACCACCTTCTCCAGAGAAGTTAGGGATGAGCAATAAACACTGGTCCAGCCAGTGATGCCTACGTCCTTGGAAGTATTTTTTAAATTATTCTACAGTACACACATTCAAAACTTATCAAATATTGGCTGTCCATCACATACATTTAATAGGTTGTCTTTCTCATAACCTTCCTCAGCGTCACAGTCTAAGAATAAGGGGTAAGCCATTTAGGACTGAGATGAGGAAGAATGTCTTCACTCAGGCAGCTGGGAACCTGTGGAATTCTCTCCTACAGGAAGCTGTTGGGGCCAGTTCATTAGATATATTCAAGAGGGAGCTGGATATGGACCTTGTGGCTAAATGGATCAAGGGGTAGAGGAGAAAGCAGGAATACAATACTGAGACTGCATGATCACATAGAATGGTGGGACAGCTCAAAGGCTTACTCCTGCACCTACTCTTCACTCAGGCAGCTGGGAACCTGTGGAATTCTCTCCTACAGGAAGCTGTTGGGGCCAGTTCATTAGATATATTCAAGAGGGAGCTGGATATGGACCTTGTGGCTAAATGGATCAAGGGGTAGAGGAGAAAGCAGGAATACGATACTGAGACTGCATGATCACATAGAATGGTGGGACAGGCTCAAAGGGCTGAATGGCTTACTCCTGCACCTACTTTCGAAGTTTCTG
>NW_025151360.1:0-1379 GCF_004010195.1 Chiloscyllium plagiosum | reverse complement strand
AACATGTAAAGTAAAATTAACAACTTTCTTAAAGTATAACAGAGAATAATTAACGAATGACTATTTACAATTACTTTATCTAACCTATATTTTACTTTCCCTTATATAATACTAGTCTGATAAAACTCCCAACTAAGGTTTACAAAACAACACTTCTTATCTCAGAATCAGGCAGCTGTAGGTTCTTGTCTTCGGATCGTCATGTGTCTTCTTTTCTCTTTGTTAGGAATTTCTGTGTTACAGTTTACTGGTTGAAAAGGGACTTTTAAGAGAGATTTTTTTTCAAGCAGTCTACATGTTAGGACTTGGCAGTTCTCCTCCCAACTGTTCAATTTTCCCCTGGTCTTAAACCCCCAGAGCATCGGATTGTGTCATTGGCTTTTAAGATTGTCAATATTATCAATTCAAACTTGATTGGAAATTGGTATTTTTATTGGAGTATAATTTAAACTGATTGGCCAAATTCAAATTTGTTTCTGTCTCCAGGCAATGAACTACTCGAGTTGTTTTACACAGTATTACATACATTGTTGCCTTATTGAGAACACTTGGTGCTGTGTCCGGTAGTTCTGCTGTTTTTAACTCTCTTAAATGTACACCCACATCTTCATAACACCTCCCCCCCTTAAGAAAAAATGAACCACCATAATGGTTCTTTTCTTTTAAACACATTATCCTAACATACTGATAACTTTCATATAAGTTCACCATAACTTTTTCCCATATACCTCTATATATAAAAAAAATTAAATAAAGACAAATCTCATCTAAATTCTATCAGTTAAATCCTCAATAATGTGTCTGCGATTACATTCTTTTGACCCACAATATGTATGATTTTAAAATTAAAAGTCTGTATCATAAGAGTCCAACAAAATAGTCTCCTATTCTTATCTTTAAAATGTTCTAAGAATGTAAGTGGATTGTGGTCGGTGTACACAATTGTCTCTGACACATTGTTTGTGACATACGCATTAAAATGCTGTAGGGCCAGTGCGAAACTCAATAGTTTCTTTTTGATTGTGGACTATTTCGATATTGATCTTTTTCGAAAATTAACCAACTGCCAGTTCAGTCCTATCCTCATTTTCCTGTTGGAGTACAGCTCCAACTCCAATATTATTAGCATCGATGGCGACTTTAAAAGGTTTTGAAATGTTTGGTGTAGCTAAGACTGGTTTGGTGGTTAATATTGATTTCACATGGTCAAATCTCTCCTGACATGGTCCTGTCCACCAAAGCTTTGTGTTCTTCTTGCAAATCGGTTAACGGTGCCACTACACTGCTGAAGTTTGGAACAAACTTCTGATAGAATCCACTGAGTCCTAAGAATCGAAGTACCTCTGTCTTCAAGGCTGGTCGTGGAAATTCCTCAATTG
>NW_025151359.1:0-1379 GCF_004010195.1 Chiloscyllium plagiosum | reverse complement strand
CAGGAGAATCGACGTTTCGGGCACCAGCCCTTCCTCAGGAATGATTTCCATCCAGCCGATTTGGTCACGAGTTTAATCTGTCCACGACCAACGTTTAACCATAGAAGTTGCACCGTCGGAGTTAGTTGCATCACTTCACCTTAGCTCATTCAGGCAATTTAAGAAAACTGCAGGTCCCACCAGCAATTACTGCAAACAGAACATGGAAACACCACATGCATGTCCCCAACCAGGTTACAATGACATCGCTGAACTTTGACTGGATGCTTGATTCGGATTTTGCGATGGTCTTCCTCATATTCTGTGATGTGCCTGACCTCAATGGAATGCATTGGCCCATGAATTCAGACCACAACCGTTAGTTTGGACTTTCAGCCCAAATGAACGCTGACCAAGTCAACAACCACCATTTTCTTTGAACAAATAGAAACAGTCAGATGAACAATGTCCGAATATTAATTGTCACCTAACCCGTTCATCATTGAGAATAGATTGAGCAAAAGATTCTTTCTAGATATAACAATGGTACGGTTTTCTCAAGGGCTTATTTGAAGAAAGTTATGGTATTTACCAATATCTATAGAAACACAACAGTTCTACCCTGATACGACCCGTGAATGCATGGCAAGTGGCTTAAATTAACAGGTCTATGAATTATATCACAAGGTGACGCCTGCGATCATTGCAATCTGAGAGAAACACCCGAATCTGTGTTAGCTCATTACACACAGCGGTTAACTGTTGTTTCACAGACAGCGAGCTCACTGGTGGCCCAGAATCCGCCGCACTGGGCGGTAACAGATAATTTTCCAGCCGTTTTAGATTTTCTTTGAAGTTGATTTCTTGTTTGCTTGCTTTAAGTGACAGCAATGCGGGCAAACAAATCAAATCAAAACGAGTAAACTGCCTCGAGTTTTCCGTTCAAATCATCTTTAGAATTGTTTGGAACAACTCCCACTAGAAAACCGGAAATATGTTTAAAACGGATTGACTTTTTCGAAGAGCTGACACTGTCAGAAAATTTATATTTTGGTCAGCCCTGCCTCAATTTGCAACACTCCTGCCCCTGACTCAGAAAGGCAATTCCTAAACACACTTTCTCTCAGTAAATCGACGCTAAATGAACAGTGCAGCGCTGAGGCTAGTTGCACACACACCGTTAGTGATCTCTAGACTCTGCGGGAAAGGGAGAGGGTGGATCCAGCCCGTGTTGGTCCCTGAGCAGACTGTCCAACTAATTTGGTGGAATGCCTCATCACCAGCGCTTTCCAACAAGCACCAGGACATTGCTCAGCTGCTTGGGAGTAGGGCAGTACCTGTAAGATCCTTCTCGTCTGCCTGTACTATCTGAACCAACCCATGCTGCCATTGAAGCGGCT
>NW_025151358.1:0-1379 GCF_004010195.1 Chiloscyllium plagiosum | reverse complement strand
CCAACCATACATCACACTATGTTCCAAACCATACATCACAGTGTTCTAAACCATATATCACACTGTGCTCCAAACCATATATCTCACTGTGTTCCAAACCATACATCACACTGTGTTCCAAACCATATATCACTGTGTTCCAAACCATATATCACGCTGTGTTCCAAACCATTTATCACACTGTGTTCCAAACCATATATCACACTGTGTTCCAAACCATATATCACACTGTGTTCCAAACCATACATCACACTGTGTTCCAAAGCACACACACAGTGTGTTCCAATCCACACATCACAGTGTGTTCCAAACCACACATCACACTGCGTTCCAAACCATACATCACACTGTGTTCCAAACCATATATCACACTGTGTTCCAAATCATATATCACACTGTGTTCCAAACCATATATCACACTGTGTTCCAAACCATACATCACACTGTGTTCCAAATCATATCAGTGTACCAAATCATATATCAGTCTACCAAATCATATATCACACTGTGTTCCAAAGCATACATCACACTGTGTTCCAAACAATTTATCACACTGTGTTCCAAACCATATATCACACCGTGTTCCATATCATATATCAGTGTTCCAAATCATACATCACACTGTGCTCCAAACCATGTGTTCCAAACCATATGTCACACACTGTGTTCCAAATCATATAGCACAGTGTTCCAAACCATACATCACACTGTGTTCCAAACCATATGTCACACTGTGTTCCAAACCATATATCACACTGTGTTCCAAATCATGTATCACAGTGTTCCAAACCATACATCACACTGTGTTCCAAACCATACATCACACTGTGTTCCAAACCATATATCACAGTGTGTTCCAAATCATATATCACACTGTGTTCCAAATCATATATCCCACTGTGTTCCAAATCATACACCACATTGTGTTCCAAACCATTCATCACACTGTGTTCCAAACCATACATCACACTGTGTTCCAAACCATATATCACAGTGTTCCAAATCACATATCACACTGTGCTCCAAACCATACATCACACGGTGTTCCAATCCATTTATCACACTGTGCTCCAAACCATACATCCCACTGTGTTCCAAATCATATATCACACTGTGTTCCAAACCATACATAAAACGGTGTTCCAAACCATTTATCACACTGTGCTCCAAACCATACATCCCACTGTGTTCCAAATCATATATCACAGTGTTCCAAACCATACATCACACTGTGTTCCAAAACATACATCACACTGTGTTCCAAACCATACATCACACTGTGTTCCAAATCATATATCACACTGTGTTCCAAATCATATATCACACTGTGATCCAAAGCATACATGACACTGTGTTCCAAACCATATATAACACTGTGC
>NW_025151357.1:0-1379 GCF_004010195.1 Chiloscyllium plagiosum | reverse complement strand
CATGACTTCCAGCATCTCACCTGTGGCTATTGACGATGACAAAGTCTCAGAAAGGGACCCAGCAATCACATCCTTAGCTTCCTACAAAGTTCTTGGGTCCACCTGAACACGACCTGTGAATTGATTCTTTTTTTAGACAGCATGTGGTTCGTGTAGGGAATGAATTTCCTGAGGAAGCGATGGATTTTGGGTCAAGTTATATTTTGTAAACGCATTTGGTTAAGTACAAGAATAAGACAACACTTGGACACATCTGGGCCCAGTGCAGGCAGTGGGAATGATTTAGCTTGGGATTATGGTCAGCATGGACTGTATGGGTCGATAGGCCTGTATGCAAATACCCTGTATAACTCGATGAGTGTATGTGTATTTGTATGTCCAAGTATGTGTCTGCATATTACTGTTGGTGGTTGTCTATTCCTGCAAGTCTACATATGTCTCTGTTAACCACTGTGTGCATGTCTATCTCTCTGTGCTTGTTACATGTGCTCCTGCATTAGTGTGTGGATCTCTATCTCTGCATCTCTGTGCAATGGGAGTTCTTCTTGTTTTTGGTGTGAATCACTGAAACGGGGTCAAAATCACTCTTCCTTCCTCTCCCTTTCCCACTTTTCTTTAAAGTGATACAAGCCCACACTTTGCTGGTCTGGTTTAGGTCTTTTCAATCCTTTCTCAAAGGTAAGATTACTTGTAAGAGTTAAGCATTAATAATTCCAAGTTAAAGGAAGTGCATTCAAATTAATATCATTGCCTTGGAAAGCGGCTCACTCTGTGTGTTGGAAATACTACCCAGTGAAAAACCATTTCCACATTGCAGAAAGAGCGCAGACATTTTTCCACATGAACATGTTCCACTCTGAGGGCCTAAGTGCAATGACAATCCTCTCCAAACAAACTTAGTGTGTGCATGGGCATGTGCGTTTATGTATGTTCACGCACGCGTGTATGCGCATGTGTGTGTTTGATGCAATCAAAATTCAGATTGGATTGAGCTGTGATCTGCTTCCCTCCCACGTTCCCTCTCAGACTGAATCCCTGGTCGTTTACACACTTCCGCACCACGAATACAGTGGGGTGGGGCATCGGGGTGGGGGTGAAACAGAGATTGACAACAACAGAAATCTCAGCAGCTCTGGAAGCATCTTTGGACAAAAATGAAAGTTGACGTTTTGGATCGAGTGACCCTTACTCAGAACCCATATCGGGGGATATTCCATCACTTTGAACATCACAGAGACTGCCAGACCCGCCCCACACAGATACACACACGAATACAGACACATAGAGGCACTCACTATACATTGACAGTAATACAGACATGGAGAGTGTGTCAATATTTCACTCGTTCTGTCTGGTGTGTGTCATTATTTTTGGGTGGA
>NW_025151356.1:0-1379 GCF_004010195.1 Chiloscyllium plagiosum | reverse complement strand
TGCCTCTGTATGTGAACATGAGAATACGTTCCCTAAAGGGGTTTCAAACCTGTGACCAGGTCAACCTTCAGTACCATTGTTATGTCATTTGAGATCGCAGGGAGAATCGAATTGCTGATACCTGGGACGAGAATAGTTGGATGCCTGATATCGTGCGCTTCACGATGGACAAATGGCCCTTCTCCACTCCTCTCCCACATGCTTTTTAAATTCGAGGCCAGAGAGAAACTGACCTGACGAGAAAATCGGTTCACATCCTTCTACTACCAGTTTTGCAAACTTACTTCTATCTTGACACCTAAATCATTTATTTAAATGTAAAAAAATGAATGTGCGCTCAGCCCATGAGTCACATTTGGTAATAGTCCTCCAGTCTGCAAACGACCCTGCACCACCATTCTCAGCATCCTGCTATTAAAATAATTTTATATCTAAGTGGAAAACTTACATTTAACTCCATGCGATCTAACTTTATGAATTAGTCAACCATGTGGAACCGTGTAAAACCTTTTTATTAAAGTCCAAGTGAGCAAAGTCTGTTACTTTGTCCTTATTGATCTCCTTGGTTACCCCGTCAAAAAACTCAATCAATTTTGTGCAAAACCATGCTGATTATCCCGATTCATTCCTTGTATCTAAACATTCATATAAATCCTATCGTTTAGAATTGCACCAAACAACTTACTCACGACCTTAAATCAGACACAAACGTCTATCGCTCCCAGGCTTCTCCGTGAACTCCTTTCTAAACAAAGGCACAATAGCCACCCCCTGGTCATTCGGTTCCCCACTCGTCATAATAGATGATAAAAATATTTCTACGAAAGTCCCAAAGGTTTCTTTACTTAACTTCCCAAAAGTTTCCGGGATACAGGAGATCAGATCCCAGAGAAATATCCAACTTTATATTTTCCAGGTCGTCCAGCCCTTCTGCTTTTCAATGTGAACTACTTTGAAAACATCAATATTTAGTTGTACCCGTTATGTCGTTCTCCATGGTGTAAACTGACGCGAAGTGAACATTATATGTCTCTTCATCTGCTGAGATTCAAGACAAAGGTGAGCACTTTCGTCATAAAGTGGTCCTATTGGTCTCAAGTTCTTAATTACTTGTAGATTCTCTTTAGACTATACTTAATTTTATGTTCTGGTGACATCTCAGATCCTCGATTGACCTTTAGAATGTCCTCCTGAAGAATGGCCCTCCACTCTTTATATCATTCAAGAGATTCACTTGAAACCATGTGTTTATATGGAAGCTGTCAGCCTTTTTTTTTTAAAACAAGTCTTATGACAAGGCGTAAATCTCAGCAATCAACGTTGTTCTAACGGAAAAACCAACAATATGGAACCCGGCCATTCGAACCAAGAAGCCCCCA
>NW_025151355.1:0-1379 GCF_004010195.1 Chiloscyllium plagiosum | reverse complement strand
GTAGGGTTTTTACAGTGACCATAGGAGCTGTAGTGGTTTTACAGTGGCCATAAGAGCTGTAGTGGTTTTACAGTGACCATAAGAGCTGCAGGGATTTTACAGTGACCATAAGAGCTGTAGGGGTTTTACAGTGACCATAAGAGCTGTAGGGTTTTTACAGTGACCATGAGAGTGTAGGGTTTTTACAGTGACCATAGGAGCTGTAGGGGTTTTACAGTGACCTTAAGAGCAGTAGGGGTTTTACAATGGCCATAAGAGCTGTAGGGGTTTTGCAGTGACCATAAGAGCTGTAGTGGTCTTACAGTGACCTTTAGAGCAGTAGGGGTTTTACAGTGACCATAAGAGCTGTAGTGGTTTTACAGTGACCATAAGAGCTGTAGGGGTTTTACAGTGGCCTTAAGAGCAGTAGGGGTTTTACAGTGACCATAAGAGCTGTAGTGGTTTTACAGTGACCATAAGAGCAGTAGTGGTTTTACAGTGACCATAAGAGCTGTCGGGGTTTTATAGTGACCATAAGAGCTACAGTGGTTTTACAGTGACCATAAGGGCTGTAGGGGTTTTACAGTGACCATAAGATCTGCAGTGGTTTGACAGTGAGCATAAGAGCTGCAGTGGTTTTGCAGTGACCATAAGAGCAGTAGGAGTTTTACAGTGACCATAAGAGCAGTAGGGTGACCACACGGGCTGTAGGTGTTTTACAGTGACCATAAGAGCTGTAGTGGTTTTACAGTGACCATAAGAGCTGCAGTGGTTTTTCAGTGACCATACGAGCTGTGGGGGTTTTACAGTGACAATAAGAGCTGTAGTGGCTATACAGTTACCATAAGAGCTGTAGGGTTTTACAGTGACCATAAGAGCTGTAGTGGTTTTACAGTGACCAAAGGAGCTATAGGGGTTTTACAGTGACCATAAGAGTTGTAGGGGTTTTACAGTGACCATAAGAGCTGCAGTTGTTTTACAGTGACCACACGGGCTGTAGGTGTTTTACAGTGACCATAAGAGCTGTAGGGTTTTACAGTGACCATAAGAGCTGTAGGGGTTTTACAGTGACCATAAGAGCTGTAGGGGTTTTACAGTGACCATAAGAGATGTAGGGGATTTACAGTGACAATAAGAGCTGTAGTGGTTTTATAGTGACCATAAGAGCAGTAGGGGATTTACAGTGACCATAAAAGCTGTAGGGGGTTTGCAGTGACCATAAGAGCTGCAGGGGTTTTACAGTAACCATAGGAGCTGTAGGGGTTTTACAGTGACCATAAGAGCTGTAGGGTTTTACAGTGACCATAAGAGCTGTAGGGGTTTTACAGTGACCATAAGAGCTGTAGGAGTTTTACAGTGACCATAATAGCTGTTGGGGTTTTACAGTGACCATAAGAGCT
>NW_025151354.1:0-1379 GCF_004010195.1 Chiloscyllium plagiosum | reverse complement strand
GGAGCTGATCCACATGTCTTGGTCAGTATATATCCTTCACTCAAGATTATCAAAAAGATTATCTGGTCTGTGCTCGCATTGTGTTTAGGGGAAATTGACTCTGCGCTGCTGAATCTGCCACTTTTCAATGCAGATCATTCTTCAAAAGAACTTTTCTGGCTGAAAAGATTGCCTGTGCTTGTGAAAGATACGAAACAAGTGCAAGTCTGGATTTCTTTGGAATCAGCAGTGGGGGACCTAATTTTCAGATTTCAATGCACTTGGAATCTCCCTTAACATTTGCTTTTGCTAATCTATGAGTAACCTGCCTGGTGAATGTGGGGGATTATACATACAACAAGAATAGATTATCCCGACTGCTGTAGATTTCTGAGCTACTTGGTTTGAAAACCCAGCCATAATAATGAGCTTCCAGAGTGGTAGTACCCTGGTTGCTTAGAAAAGGAATGGAAGACAAATTATTTGTTGCTGTATTACTGAACGTGGTCATTATATGTGATGTGGGCCTTCACTGCTAGATTAATGTGTTACAGGACAATTCGGAATCTGTACCTTCAGATCTCTTAAATCACACTTCAGTGGAGAATTTCAATATCACTGTTTAAAATCTGAAGTGAGTTGATGAGTAATGATATTCCCATAAAACAAACAAGCAAGTTAATACTACATATGCTATTAACCTGAACATACAGTCAAACATTTGCAACACTGTTTGTTAGTCTGTATCAACAATGGATGTTTAAACATTAGAGGTTTATCAGAATTCAAATATCTTTCCTGCTTACACTCTCTAGTTCATAGAATCCCTACAGTGTGGAAACAGGTCATTTCATCCAACAAGTCCACACTGACCCACCAAGGAGTTACCCACCTAGACTTATTCCCCTACCCTATTACTCCTCATTTCCCCCGACTAATCCACCTAATCTACACATCTCATGGGCCATTTAGTATGACCAATTCACCTAACCTCCACATCTTTGGAGTAGTGGGCAGCACGGTGGCACAGTGGTTAGCACTGCTGCCTCACAGCGCCTGAGACCCGGGTTCAATTTCCACCTCAGGCGACTGACTGTGTGGAGTTTGCACGTTCTCCCCGTGTCTGCGTGGGTTTCCTCCGGGTGCTCCGGTTTCCTCCCACAGTCCAAAGATGTGCAGGTCAGGTGAATTGGCCGTGCTAAATTGCCCGTAGTGTTAGGTAAGGGGTAAATGTAGGGGTATGGGTGGGTTGCACTTCGGCGGGTCGGTGTGGACTTGTTGGGCCGAAGGGCCTGTTTCCACGCTGTAATGTAATCTAATCTAATCTAAACCGGAGAACCCGGAGGAAACCCATGGAGACACGGGGAGAATGTGCAAACTCCACAAAGACAGTTGCCCAA
>NW_025151353.1:0-1379 GCF_004010195.1 Chiloscyllium plagiosum | reverse complement strand
AGTGTGAAATATCTTGAGTGGAACATCAGCACTAGCATGAACTGATTGCACCAACTAGTCTGTTTCTGTTCTGTATTTCCTCTGTAAGCCTTTGTCTAAATTCGCAACTCCTCGAATACTGAAACAGTCCTTGCTCAAACGCAACAAGAGCTGTCCAATTTCCAGGCTTCTGCTGACACGTGCAAGTAACATACGCAACGCACAATTACCAGGCAATGACCATCACCAATAAGAGACAATCAAGCCGCAACCCCATGACATTCAACGGGACTACAATCACTGAATCCCCACCTTTCAACATCCTTGGCGTTAGCATTGACCGGAAACTCAACTGGACTTACCACATAAACACACTGGCTACAAGAGCAGGTCAGATCCTACGGACACTGTGGTGAGTAACTCACTTCTTGACACTCCAAAGTCTATTCACCACCTACAAGGCACAACTCGAGAGTGTGGTGGAAGACTCCCGACTTAGTGTCATAGAGTCACAGAGATATACAGCATGGAAACAGACCTTCGGTCCAACCCGTCCATAACGGCCAAATATCCCAACCCAATCTAGTCCCACCTGCCAGCACACCGCTCATATCCCTCCAAACCCTCCTATTCATATACCCATTCAAATTACTTTTAACTGTTGCAATTGTATAAGCCTCTACCACTTCCTCTGGCAGCTCAGTACTCTGACCAATAAAATAACGCATACCAAACGCCTTCTTCACGATCCAGTCTACCTGCAACTCCACTTTCAAGAAGCAAAGAACCTGCACTCCAAGGTCTCTTTTTTCAGCAACACTCCCGAGGACCTTACCATTAAGTGTCTAACTTCTTATAAGATTCGTTTTCCCAAAATGCAGCACCTCACATTTATCAGAATTAAACTCCATCTGCCACTTCTCAGTCCATTGGCCCAACTGGACAAGTTCCTGTTGTAATCTGAGGTAACCTTCTTCGCTGTCCACTGCACCTCCAATTTTGGTGTCATCTGCAAACTTACTTACTGTACCCAATATGCTCGCTTCCAAATCATTTATATAACTGACAAAAAGTCTAGGTCCCAGCACCGATCCTTGTGGCACTCCACTGGTCACAGTCCTCCAGTCTGAAAAACAACCCTTCACCACCACGCTCTGTCTTCTACCTTTGAGCCAGTTCTGTATCAAAATGGTGAGTTCACCCTGTATTTAAGATCTAACCTAGCTGACCAGTCTCTTCTGGGGAACCTTGTCGAATGTCTTACTGAAGTCCATATAGATCATGTGTACCGCTCTGTACTCATCGATCCTCCTTGTTATTTCGTCAAAAAACTCAATCAAGTTTTGTGAGACATGATTTTCCACGCACCAAGTCAGGTTGACTATTCCTAAAAAATCCTT
>NW_025151352.1:1297-1379 GCF_004010195.1 Chiloscyllium plagiosum | reverse complement strand
GAGGACAGGGATTGAAATTCTTGAATGAAAAGCTGCACTTGTGCCTAATAAACACAGAGAATACTGCAGAAAGCCAACAGGT
>NW_025151352.1:0-1153 GCF_004010195.1 Chiloscyllium plagiosum | reverse complement strand
GCGGGGGAGCCCCAAAGGATCTCTACGCCAGCACCTTAAGTGTTCGGCCACAGCTAAGCGCCCAAAGTTGTGGTGTAAAATTTTTCATGGAATTGTTCTAAAAGGAAAGGTGAGTACTGGGCTTGTCCTGTCCGCGCCATAGCCCCAACATATCCTGTTGCCCTGGATTTGATCAGATGGGAGATCGAATTGAACTACACACATTGATGACTGATAGAGCGGGTGGGAAGGATCCATTCCCATGCGAAGAGAGATTAATAATCAGGGCCGAAAATAAGGAGCCACTTCAAGAAATTTGGGGTTCATTCAGCAAAGCTAATGTAGAACTGTTCACAGAAAACTGTGATGAAAGTCTCTCGAGTTATTTTGATGATGCTAATACAATCGATAGGATGAACGTAGATTGGTAAATGCATTTGGTGACAGTTCTGTTCCAGCCCTGTGACCGAAACCTGGATCTGAAGGATTCTGGTTTCTCCGACAGGAACTGTCAAACCTGCAGGGTTTCTCTTTTTGTCTCGGCTTCTCCGCATCTGCAGTCCCTGACGTTCGACATTAATTCAATTCAGAAACCCCTTTGTGGAGAAGATTTCCGTTTGGGGAACATTTTCCTGACCCCATTAAAAGCACACAGCTTCCAAGCCAAGTAAGAACAGCGAACACACCGCCCCTGGGTGGGCTCGAACCACCAACCTTTCGGTTAACAGCCGAACGCGCTGACTAATTGCGCCACAGAGACAGGCGACGGCATGGGTTGCGCCATCGCTTAGGGGAGGCTATTAGTGAATTCATAATTCAGCGTCCCCGCCGAGAATTGCATTGTCCTCTGTTTTACTTTTCCATAATAAAGCCTGGGAGATTTATTGTGGAGACACCAGGGACAGTCTGATCCCACACATCCATGTCACTCGGACCTAGCTTTCTTACTCCGGGGCCGTCGCCCTTCGAGGCTTTCCGTGTTTTGCCTGTTCCCGAGTTCTCTCATTGGCTCGGAGGCGAGAAGGGGTTTGAATTCCTGATGTTCAGGAACGACAATTCTTTCAATGTCTCAGATCAGTTCATGTCCCGAGAATATCAGAGTCAATCTCCCGGTCTCTTTAACAAGGGGACGGTGTCTGGGCTGTCTCTACTCAGTTGGACAGTTCATCTTTCA
>NW_025151351.1:0-1379 GCF_004010195.1 Chiloscyllium plagiosum | reverse complement strand
ACAGGGATGACATCACCAACACAATGAAAACCAGACATATAAATAGAAAGCAGGAATTTTCAGCATTGCTTCGGCTGCAGCCCACTGAACATGTTACCAATAGGGTAACGAAACGTCTGGAAAATAACCTTGCTGCTCAGCGAGCAAACCTACATCAGAATTCTCAACCTGAGCTACAATGTTCTCAAAAATCGCTAAGACCTATGGGCGCAATACCCTCAAATAGCCCGAAAATGGGAAACGAATGCCATCCGTCAGTGTGCCCCCCGCCTGTACTTCCTGCACGAATGCCTAAGGAAACAGGTAGTACCTAAATGTCTTCATTACAACCCACCCCTTAAAACAGCACTGGCCATAAGAATAGCAGAGCAAAACGGCCGCAGAATGCTTTAACAAAAGATTAATGATGCCCACAACAGACTCTCCGTAAATAGAGCGGGGAAAATTTGCATCAAAAATCCTTACTCAGTCATGCTACAGACCAAGAATGGATAGACCCAGTATACCAAGCTATAGATATTAGCCAGCGACAGAAAAGCAAAGATCTAGACCTGCAGAAAAAAACAAAACTCGACAAACTTACACAAAGTAACAACACTGACAACACAGAAGCATGGACAAAAAAAACTTATCTGACCGACCCTTAACTGACACTGAATAAGCCGTCCTGTAAGGGGATTAAATTACAACTGCCAGAATGCGATAAGAAAGATTTCTTAGCAGCATTAGAAACAACACTAAAAGACAACCAACTCACAGAGGAAACGAAGCAAGCCATCAGACAGGTAGTCGCACCAATGTTAAGCAGACAAAGGAAGGAAACACACTCAGTACACAAGAAAGGAAGGCACTAGAAAGACTAAAAGCAAGATAAAAAACATTGTTATCCTACCTGCAGACAACTATTTAACAACTATTTACAACTAACTAATTAACTATTTAATTAAACAACTATTTACAACTCTAAGCCACCTTTCAGTGAAAGGTTTGTTTACTATCTTCTACTATATAACAACATACTGATCGAACAACGCCATTCTTAAATTTACAGCAAAATCAATTTTCAAAACCAGACCACACCTGTCCTCTGCGAAGGGAGACCTCTCTGCCGATAAGTGTCCCTGAGGCGTCTTCAGTCTCCAGCTGTAAATATGTTTCATATGAACAAGGTAACTTTAACAAAGAGAGTTTGCACGGGGTTTGTCTGACCATGGCAGGTGGTGCTCTTACTCTGGCTAACTGGCTAAACCTCCGGCGTAATTATACCACAAGTCATCGGGTTTTCTCACATGGTTCAATGTCTTCAAAACACTAAAATCCAAATTCGATTGATTTTCAGTATCTTAGGGTGTAATTTGAACTGATTGGTTAAATTCGAA
>NW_025151350.1:0-1379 GCF_004010195.1 Chiloscyllium plagiosum | reverse complement strand
CCTCCGACACTCCAGGGAAAACAGTCCCAGCCTATTCAATCTCTCCCGAAAGCTCATATCCTCCAAACCTGGCAACATCCTTGTAAGTGTATTCTGAACCATTTCAAGTTTCACAACATCCTTCCGATAGTAAGGAGACCAGAATTGGACACAATACTCCAAACTCTGCCTCACCAATGTCCTGTACAGCCGCAACATAAAATCCCAACTCCGACACTGAACCCTCCAACCAATGAAGGGAAGCATATAAAATGCCTTCTGTAATTGATCTGTGACTCGACTTTCAAGGAAGCGTGAACCGACACTCCAACGTCTTTATGTTCAGCAACACTCCCTACATTCAGAGCGTGGCAAATTCATGGAATTCACTGCCACAGAAGGCCTAGTCAGTTACAAATCACACCACAACAGGTTCATTTGGAAACACTAGCTTTCAGAGCGCTGCTCCTTCATCACGTGGTTGGGGAGAATAAGATTGTAAGACACAGAATTTAGAGCAAAGGTTTACAGTGTGATGTAACTGAAATTATATACCGAAAAAGACATGAATTGTTTGTTAAGTCTCTCATGTTTTAGAATGACTATGTTGGTTTCTGTTCTTTCATACATAAATCACAAAATGTTTTTTTAAAAGTTACATTCTCAAGTGAACTTGAGCAAGTTACATCCATTTGAGAGGGTCCGATAACTGTAGCGACCCCATTTTCACTTTGGCAGAGAGACCTCCGACAGTGGTCTTTCCCCACTGTGTCTTGGCAGCAGTTGCCTCAAGCTTTAGTGTGATCTTCAGTGCATAGTCCAGGATCTCGCGATGTGCCAGTCTGCAACGCCCGGTCAGGGTCAACTCCTTGCTCTGGAAGACCAACAAGTTTCGGGCAGACCAAAGAACGTCTGTCATTGAGTGGATGGTCCTCCAGGTGCAGTCAATGTTTGTCTCGGTGTGTGTCCCGGAGAGCAGAGTCACAGAGCTGCTCGGGACAAACCTCGACCCAAACCATTACATCTCCCTCCAGATGTTATTTGCAAAGGCACATACCAGCAGGAGCTGGGTGACAGTCTCTTCACCAATGCAGCCACTTCAAAGGCAGTGTGCGGTGGCACATAGAAACCGGGCACACATGAAGGATCGAACAGGCAGTGCCCTTCTCACTACCAGCCAAGCGACATCATGGTGCTTGTAGCAAAGTTCCGGCCAAGAGGCATTCTGCCAAATTCCTTTGACAGTCTGCTCAGGGGACCACATGTCAGGTTTGTGAGAGCTGCTCAGGAGAGTCAAATTAATCTGTCCGTGGGGGGTGGGGGGGTGATCCAAAACATTCAGAAGACAAAAGAGAAGCTTGAGGATGGTATAGATGTAATGAAACCAAGTGAAACAGTAA
>NW_025151349.1:0-1379 GCF_004010195.1 Chiloscyllium plagiosum | reverse complement strand
ATTCAGGAAAGAATCAACACAAGACACAACATCGTTTCTTCCACACAAAAAGGGAAGTGTCCCTTAATGCTGAAAATGTGTTGCTGGAAACGCAGCAGGTCAGGCAGCATCCAGGGAACAGGAGAATCGACGTTTCGGGCATAAGCCCTTCTTCGGGAACCGACTGATTCCGCACGGACTCCGGACTACGTTTCCACCAACAAAACTTGGACCCAACCAGGACAACCAGTACCTACAACAAATCCGAAGCCTCCAGCAACAGACCTCCCTCCGGATCCTCCGCTCCACGCTTGCAGCCATGAGCCGCTACCTACATTCCCTGCAATTAGACCTACCCCAACTCAGGACAACACTCTCACAGACCTGTAAAGGACCTCTACTGTTCTTCATCCACAGAAGGATCCATAAACTAAACAAACATTCTTCCTAGCCATATCGGAAATTAAAGACAGTAAGTACCAAAAACTTTCATGTACTTACCCCCACACTCTGGGTTCCTCAACTGTTCCAGAATCTTCCTACGGAACCAAAGTGTCCCTTAATCTCTGCCAAGCATGAGGCATGTGAGTGCACTTAACTCTCTTGGCAAGTTGGGATCAACAAATAATGGTGATGAACACATGAAGAATTTGAAACATATTCAATGTGAAATTTAATTTTGACAAACACCCCAATTACCTGTCTGCTCTCTGCTCCCTGGCTTTCAGTGACTGGGGGTGAAAGGTTTGGAGAGAAAAGTTCTGGATGTGTTACAGACCCTCCCTGTTTGACCAAGAGACTCTCTAACTGGCCGTCTGCAGATGCAGCACCATCACCTGATGTTAGGTTTTGTGGGATATAGGTAAAGCAGTGTTACTTCTGCAACGATAGTTGCTTATGCAAGGTAAATGAACTCACACCAGTGTATAATTGTTTCAGATAAGAGCTGAGTTAACAAGAATGTAAACTATATGAAGGAAATATATAATTGTTTTTGTATTAGCTAAAATATGCATACAAGAATGAAATGTGCTTGCAAACAAAGGTAGATATTACAGACAAATAGATAAGGTGCTGTGAGGGGAGGGGGTGTAGGTTAAGCTAGATATGCTTGTACAAACAATAGTTATAAGCATCTATTTCCTGCTTCTGCAAAAGCAAAAACAAACCACAATCAAGAGGTCATAAGGCTCAGTATGGATGAAGGATAGGAGGAAATGTTGCTTTAGCAAAGAGCAGATGGCAGTGAAGGAGGATATACCTAACAATGGACCACAGCAGGATGTGGTGAAATGGCCAAGCAAAACTTTTACTTTGTTATGCACAAGGCTGGATAAGGCAAGGGATAAACAATAGTAATGGGCACCGGGTTTAGAGAAGTGGGAGATGTAAACAGGGGA
>NW_025151348.1:0-1379 GCF_004010195.1 Chiloscyllium plagiosum | reverse complement strand
CATGATTTCAGGGAATGGGTCAGACCTGTGCCATGTAGAATACACTTGCTGACCAGGGTTTCACCCACAATGGAGAGAAAGTGGTGCTACCAAAACGACCAGCTTCTGTTTCACTTTGACAGCGCACTCTTCCCAAGACTTTGTGCACCCCCCAGCCCCTCCAAACCATATTCCCAGCACCTTCAGGTAATCTGTCCTGACGGTGAAGGGGATAAAGGATCAGTCAGCTCAGTTCCCAAAGAACATGGCTTTGTTCTTGCCTCAAATTACCTCGGTGCCAGTGGCCAGTTTGAATTGGTCGCAGATGTTCATGGGTCTGCCCACTGACTGCAGATCAAAGCAGAAAATGGTGACATAGTCCATGTACAAGGAGGCTTTGATCCACAGGTCGCCCTTCCCAGACTTGCATCCTTCCT
The DNA here is from genome assembly GCF_004010195.1 of Chiloscyllium plagiosum. Lineage (NCBI taxonomy): Eukaryota > Metazoa > Chordata > Chondrichthyes > Orectolobiformes > Hemiscylliidae > Chiloscyllium > Chiloscyllium plagiosum. Next base: position 963 of record NW_025151348.1, on the reverse strand, counting down.
GATGGACTCCGCAAACACAGACACAAGACAAGAGAGAGTAACCTGCCCTGCCTTACTACAGATCTGGTTGGCAAGCTTTCTGATTCCCACCCATTAATTAAGAATGCACTAACGATGTTGGTGTAGCGCAGTTGGATCCTATTGCAAATCCCCTCCCCAAAGTCCAAAACGTCCCACATGTATGTGTTGTGTTGATATGGAAATGTAAGTGAGGGAGGTCAGTAATCAAAGATGGAGCCCTATCTCATGGACAATAAACCCTGTGACTGATTTACTGTTTGGCTGTGGATTACTGATCGCCCAAACTACCAATAGACAAAACCTGGGTAAAAGAGCATCACCATAAATCAAAGTGGATCTGAAATGTAACCTGTGACATGCACAGGGGTTGGTAATGCCTTATGTATGTAACATGCTAGAAGTAATTGCAGGGATTGTGGAACAGAAAGGAGGGTGGAGGGAGGGGGAGAGGGTACAGTGACTGGGCCAAGTGTTGTGACAGTTGAGAAGCGAGCTTTGACAGACAGAGATGGAGATGTGAGGAACAGTCAAAGTTCTGTAGTTTTGAAATGAACAGTCAGAAACCTTCAGCAGAAGCCTGTCAGTGCAGATTCAACGAGCAAATGCCTTGACTTTGGGATTGTGTTTCTGTGAGAATGACTGTCAGCCTGTCAGCACCTTTGGTGGCATTCCCCAGAGGATGAGTAATTCTGCAGAGTTTAGTTTGAAATATTAATCCAATTTCAAATATGAAGTGGGATCATCCGATTACAATTTCAGACTGACATTGACCCTTATTCCTGGTTATCACCTTTCACAAAACAGTAAGGGAAATCAATGGATAAAATCCTCTGACAATGCTCACTCACTCTCTCATTGCAGATTGTCCTCTCCGGAAGGTGCTGACTCTCACTGAGATACAGTTCAATAGACAATAGACAATAGGTGCAGGATTAGGCCATT
>NW_025151347.1:0-1379 GCF_004010195.1 Chiloscyllium plagiosum | reverse complement strand
TAATATATATAAAACCAGGATATTTAGGGTTTCACCAGTTTTGGGCACTGACTCGCAACTCTACATTTTAATAAATATATATAACGAGGAAATTTAGAGTCTCCTCAGGAAAGGGCACTGATTCTGTTGGCTGGTTAAATATACATGACCTGGAGATCCAGAGCCTCGTCATTGAATGGGACTGAGTTTCTGCTGGCTGGTGGAATAAATAAATGTATAAAAGCTGATTTAGATTCTCCTCTGTTTAGGGCATGGACTCTGTGCTGGGTGGTTAAATAAAGATATGTACCGAGAAGATTTAGGGTCTCCTCATATTTAGGTGACTGACTCTGTGCTGGCTGATTAAATGAATATATGCAACCAGGAGATGTAGAGTCTGCTCATGAAAGGGCACTATCTCTGTGCTGGCTGGTTAAATACATGTTTACAACCAGATTATTTAGTGTCTCCTCAGTTTAGTGCAGTGACTATATGCTGTTCGTTTAAATATATATATAACCAGGATATTTAGAGTCTCCTCAATCTAGGGACTGACTCTGTGCTGGATGGTTTAATAAGTATATGTAAAACCAGGAGATTTAGAGCCTGTTCAGTTTAGAGCACTGACTCTGTGCTGGATGGTTAAATACATGTCACCAAAGATTTAGAGTCTGCTCATTATAGGGCACTGAGACTGTGCTGGCTGGTTAAATGTATATAGCCAGGAGGGTTAGAGTCTCCTCAGTTTGCGATACTGACTCTGGGCTGGCTGGTTAAACAAACAGCTATAACCAGGAGATTTAGTGTCTGTTCAGTTTAGGGCAATGGCTCTGTGCCTGATGTTTAAATATATATAATCAGGATATTTAGGGTTTCCCCAATTTTGGGCGCTGGCTCTCAACTCTACGATTAAATAAACATATATAATGAGGAGATTCAGAATCTCCTCAGTTAATGCACTGATTGCGGTCTGGAGGATTAAGTAACTAGATATAACCAGATTTAGAGTCACCTCAGTTTCTGGTTCAGACTATGTGCTGAATTTATAAATACACGTAAATTACCAGGAGATTTAAAGTCTCCTCAGTTAAGGGCACTGACTCTGTGCTGTCATTTTAAATATATATTACCACGAGATTCAGATTCTCCTCATTCAAGGCAGAGACACTGTGCCGGATGGTGAAATAAACATGCATATCCAGGAGATTTAAAATCTCCACATGTTAGGGCACTGACATTGTCCTGGCTTGTTACATAAATATATATAATCAGGAGATTTAGAATCTCCTCATTTTAGGGCACTGACTCTGTGCTGGCTTGTTTAATACATATAACTAGGATATTTAGAGTCTAATCAGTTATGAGCTCAGCCAACACATTGTCTGAACCCTAAAATGAGC
>NW_025151346.1:0-1379 GCF_004010195.1 Chiloscyllium plagiosum | reverse complement strand
CAATCCAGCAAATTCCAAAGCCTCACACAAAGAGGTAATTGCTATCCTTTTTGGGTATGTGCTCCTACTGTAGGATTTTTGTCGCACATTACGCAACCCTGGAGGCTCCCCTAAGTGACATAGCCCATGGCAAAGGGTTGCAGAACCAGAGTCCATTACAGTGGACCCAGAGGCCGAGAGTGCCTTTGTTGAATTAATAAGGGCGCTGCAAACTACACCTACGCTGGGAATTCCGAACCCAAACAAGCCTTTTGTACAAATGGTAGATGAGAAGCGTGGCTGCATGTCATCTGTCCTGTTGCAGGATCATGGGGGAAGATTGAGGCGGCAGCATATTTTTCAGCTAAACTAGACACTGTAGCAGCAGGATTGCCTAAATACCCGTGAGCTGTGGCTACAGCTGAAAAGGTTGTTGTAGCATCCAGGGATATAGTCGGCATTACTGCTTTCCAAGCAAAAGAACACACGCGTCGGCAGTGCGTTGGCTCCAATATAATACTGTGCTATTGGAGATGCCTGACATTACAATAAAGCGATATAACGTCCTTAACCCTGCTAGCTTTCTCCCCACAGAAGGCGATGGAGACCCACACGACTGTCTTGCTGTAACTAATGAAATTTGCAGCCCCAAACCAGATTTGCAGGATTCACCATGTCAGAATCCAGGATTTTGTGGCTGGGTCAGCATTCAGGAGCAAGGAGACAGGCCAGAATTGTGTTGGGTATGCTGCAGTGACTACCTACGAGGTAGGCAAAGTGGGATCACTCCCTTCTCATCTGTCAGCGCCAGCAGCGGAGCTGATTGCCTTGGCCGACGCCTGTAAATTGGCTGAGGGAAGGACAGTGAATATTTACACCGATAGCAGATATGCCTTTGGGGTTGTACATGCCTTTGGAGCCCTGTGGAAACACATGGGCTCTGACCTCCACTGGAAAGGCCATCACACACCGTGGCCTGATTTCTGACCTCCTGGAAGCGATTCTATTGCCTAAATCAATCGTTGTGTGTACGTGTGAAGTCCACACAAAAAATAATGATCTTATTTTAATGCAAGGGCAGACTCAGCAGCAAAAACTGCAGCCCAGCAGCCGACAAGTGAGCAGATTGACATGTGTATGATAAAAATTTGTACCCCAACAGCAGATGTCTGTGAGTTACAGTCACAGGCCACACCAGAAGAAAAGCGTGAGTGGACGAAAGCAGGAAGCAGTGTGAGGGAAGGGGCATGGTGTGGTCCCAATGGTAAACCCTGTCTACCACCATCATTATTTCCATTCTATGTCAAACGGACACACGGTAAGGAGCTCAAGAGAAAACATGTTTTTTTCTTTAAATCTGATACCACGTGGAATTATCTTTGTCAGCCATTGTTGTGGCA
>NW_025151345.1:0-1379 GCF_004010195.1 Chiloscyllium plagiosum | reverse complement strand
GATATTTCCTGAAACCAACTTTATTTTACCAAAAGTCAGGTCACCCTTATCTCACTAGCAGAGTCATTGCACCTTCACCTAAAGGCCGGCTAAAACTGTCTTCTCTTGCTGAGTAATTTCTATGCTTTAAAGGGCACATTTTCTGCTAAACACTACTGCAGCAGACTGTTGTTAGTCACTTAATCAGAATTAGCAGTGAGTAGCTTAAAAGACATTTTCTGCGGCTTTAGCAGAATAGCCCGTTTGCAACATAGAAACCATTTTGTCATGTTATTTGCACCAAGAAGGCATCTTGTTGTCACCTAGGTTATGAAGGGCATTTGTTAAATGGTTGCCCCTGACTACAACCGGTTACCTCAACCTATATTAAGGTGTCAGGTCCTCACCTGTCCCTCTGTAACAGGCTCGAGAGGCTAAATGGCCTCCTTCTATCCCTGTGTAACAGACTGCACAGGTTGAATGGCCATCTCCTATCCCTATGAACAGATATGAGAGGCTGAATGGCCTCGCCCTAACCCTCTAAAACACATTCAAGAGGCTGAATGGCCTCCTCCAGTCCCTCTGTAACAGTTGCAAGACATTAAATGACACAAAAATCGATGGATTATGAGAGGTTGGTAAAGTGTATTGAATGAAGGTTCCTCCCTTTTCAATTACAGTGACACAAAGAACACAATTTACTCCAGGTGCTCTCAGTAACACCTCGTTCATCAGCAGTGTCACTTCTCTCTGTTATGAATAGTTCCCTTTGCATCTTTTCACCTCTTCAAGTGGGAATACGCTAATGCGGACTGAATGGCCTCCTCCTATCCCTCTGTAACAGGCGTATTGGCAGAGAATTGCTTCCCCCGTTCCTGAATAGCCATCCCAATGCTTTGTCAAAGTTATGAACGGGCTTGATAACTGGGCACTTTTACCCAGGAGTAGCCTCACAAAGTCATTTGGCAATAAGTATCGTACCTTGGGTTAAAGTCTCTCGAAATGTCTCCTCCATTTATTTTTGTACCAGCTATGATATTTTATTCCTGTCTCCTTTTATAAACAGGGTGGGACATATAAAACCCTGCAGTGTTCTGTCAATACTCCCACATACAAGGAAAAATTATTAAATGAATGACAGGATTTATGGTCCATCCGTCAGTAACTCTCAACCATTCCATCCAGACTGAGTAAATGCTGACTTTTATTTTGATATGAAAAGGGATGTATCGAAGGGGTTAACTGAGTCTGTTTGTTTGGAGACTGTGATTAATGACAATCTCCATGGATTCTAATGATCCCAGTGGAGACTTCCCATCTTTTAATGATAAACAGGCTCTGTTCAATGTGTTATCCCACAGTATGAGCAGGGATCAGCAGCTACAGAGAGAAGAGGAGGA
>NW_025151344.1:0-1379 GCF_004010195.1 Chiloscyllium plagiosum | reverse complement strand
CCTCTGAAAGTAACCTTTTATAAAAAAAAACTGTGTCTGAAGAATACAACAAGCAAAATGCAGCATTTACCTACTTACCACAACGGGTCTTATTATTTAGGCTAGGTAAGTCACTGATTGTTGAGCGAATCGTGTAGACGATGGTGGCATAACATGATAGGTGAAGCGAAGCGTAGTGAACAATAAAAGAATCTTTCCTTACCTTTTCTGCGCGTTCAGTCCTCTGCTTTTCCTTTCTTTGCTTTATTTTTGTTTTTCCTGCAGCAGGTCTGTATCCACAGACCACCGCATGGAATTTTATCTCAATCAATCTCTTTTTTCTACATCTGCTCACCACACTGCTCAGTTTTCCTGAACAATCCTTTGCGTCTCCCCAAACTTTAATTTAGCATCACCTCATGGTGCTTTGGATTGGAGAGACCCTTCGGCAGTTTCTCTCCCTTACTTGACATAGACTTAATTAGCAGCAAAAACGCTGACCGTTTTTGTGGGCGGCCAGATCTTTATTCAATCAGTGTCAGGAGATCCATCGGTTAAACTGGAAAGTGCCCTGCAGCTGTGCCTCTTTTCGGGGGGAGGGGGGGGGGGTTCTTTCCAACCCTGCGCGCTGCACCAAATTTGTTGTGTTAAAAATCACTTTGCACTCTGTGACAATTACTAGGAGATGCAGAAAATCCTTCGTGAAGATAAACTTTTATTTGCCAAGAAAAGCTGTGGCAATCAGAAGGTATGTCCACGCTTGCCCACCAGTCCTTTGTCGTTCTGCTGTTTATGCAGTCCTAGTTCCTGCTCTTATCTGAGGGCATTAGCATAACCTTTGAGTTTCTAAGCGAATCATTCTCTGCCGAACTTGTTCACTACGCTTCGCTTAACCTATCATATTATACCGCCATTGTCTACACGATTCGCTCAACAATCAGTGATTTATCTAGCCTATCACAGCGCACTACTATTATGTGTGGTTGTAACTGTGATCCTGAGCATGCATTACAATTAACTACATAACTGCTGAATTAACTTCCATACCGACTCCAACGTCCTAAAATTACGAAACTCTCCCTCTTCCACCATCTCCCAAGCCACACATTCATTCTGCCTATTTTTTTCACTTCTACTCTAACTAGAATCTGGCACTGGTAACAGTTCTGAGATGACTACCTCTGGGGTTCTATATTTTAAGTTGGATCCTAACTCACTAAATTTTGCTTGACGGAAGTCATTCCATTTAATACCTACACCTTTGGTGCCCATATGAACCACAACAGCTGGTATTATCCTCAAAGCTCCCTCCGATTTGCTTCTCCCATCTCGGGGAACTGATTTGTTAGCGAGAGGTGGTGAGGCGTGCAGTAGACGTACATCATCAGGGGATATCCGTG
>NW_025151343.1:0-1379 GCF_004010195.1 Chiloscyllium plagiosum | reverse complement strand
TTTTAATTTGTAGAGCTCTGGCCGTTGTACCTGCCATCGCTAAATTTCTATTTTCTTTTTATTGGATATTGTTACTGTCTGTGGGAGCAGAGGAAGATTATATCATGAAATGCAATTGTATGAGCGTCCTGAACTACAGGATTTCTTATTGCCTGAATGATCTGTTTTTAGTTACCATATCCTGTGAGTTTAGAATGGCGGTACGGACGTCAATCCCGATCGGGTTTGACCTCACATTACATTCACAATGCCTTTCAGAGCTGGTCTGACCCAGTGCAGTAACGAGTCAGTCGCTGCAGAATACAGTAAGGAACGGTCCCTGAGCCTGTGTGCTTTATTCTCTGCTCGGTTCATATTCAGTCTTTTATCCCCTGCCTCTGGAGAGAGAGAGAACAGATTGAACACCAGTGACGCATTTCTCAGCTGTAAAGGCGGGAATGGGGTGAAGTGAATTGTCTGAACTTTAATTTCGTAATCGAAAAAGCAATCAACGTGTACGTGCTCATGCATTCTCCTCTGTGAAACGTTCTGCTCTTTTATACGTGATGGCGGGCATTTTCAAATTTGAAAATGAACCGTTGATCTCTTGGCGCTATTTTTTCCCTTTCTCTCCTGCCTCCACCTCATCACAAAGGGAGTCAATGAGGAGACGGGGTTTTTCCAGAAATATCTAACGCAATATTAAGAGTTGATGTTAAAATCACATTTCTTATTACTATATTTTCATACATACCGCAATCCCTGAATGAAGATTCATTAGTTGCAAATTCACTGCCAATAGAAACGCTAACTTCCGATAGAAATACTAATGTCTCTCTGGGTGAGCAAACGGACTCGTATCCGCCGTGAATCAATTGAAAGCCCGCCGATTGAAACACCTTAAAAGTTAATACAGTGTACACGGATCAAATTACAGAACCACGCTTTATCAATACATTTTTATTTCATCCAGGTTATTACTTGCCCGAAGACTATTTGTAATCACTCCCTGAACAGGCAAATGGAAAGAACGAGCAATATAACATATCCGCAGGCTCCCAGAAACAAAACTGAGCAGAAGATCATGCCTCGGAAATATGGATACTGCAATATGTAACATTAATGTCTGGATTCCAAAATAAGTTTTTACTAATTACTACTCATGACATGGACAGCCAAGTACGCATTGGTATTATTACTGAGCTAGACAGGTATTCACGAGAAAGAGGAACGAAGGTTACGGGGAACAGACAGAAGAGTAAGTTTGAGAAATGTCAGCAATGATCGAATGGCAGAACAAACTGGATGGGCAGAATGGCCTAATACTGTTGCGACATGTTACAATTACAAATGACGACGCGATTCTTTACAGGGGCTGACCAAGTTGCAGAACAGTAGAG
>NW_025151342.1:0-1379 GCF_004010195.1 Chiloscyllium plagiosum | reverse complement strand
TGCTAAATTACCCCATAGTGTTCAGGGCTGTGTGGGTTAGGGTGGATTGGCCATGCTAAATTACACCATCGTGTTCAGGGCTGTGTGGGTTAGGGTGGATTGGGGGGGCGTTGCTGAACGAGGACGTATTTGCGGAGTAAGACGCCCTCGAGGCATTCCCTTGAAATCTCCGGGGTGGGGAGAGAAGAGTTTGTCGGCGATCTTGGATGCGAGGGAAGGCAGAATTCATGGTAGTTCCCAATAGATTATCACGGAACTTTCCCCTCCCCCGCCCCCCCCCCCCCCGGCAGTGTGGAAGCAGGCCCATCGGGTGCACGCTGCGGGGAGCGTCCCACCTGGGCAAGGGGAGAGAGCGCCTCAGGTCCGTCGTAGGGCGAAGGCGTTTTGTTTTGCTTTGCTTCCTCCCGCTCTCGTAACCGCCTCTCGTGCAGATCCTGTGCCACCTCATCAACAGCCTGAACCCCCCGGAGAGGCGCCCCATCAAAAGGATCCAGGCTTCTGAGAGGGCCTTCACTCAGATGGAGCAGATCTCCCAGTTCCTCAAGGCTGCCACGGACTACGGGCTGACAGCCACTGACCTCTTCCAGACCGTGGACCTGTGGGAAGGTGAGGTCCCCTCGCCTCCACCAGGGGGCCTTCCTCGGGCAGCTGAGCCCAGCGGGGCCGGGAGGGGGGGGCAGTAGGGGTAGCTGGACACCCAGGGGCCAGAACAGCCTCCATCTTGAACGTGTGTGCCCGGTCCGAAAGGAACAGGGAAGGGCCGCACAGCCTCTTCCCGCTCCCCTGTGGGATGGGCCTGGGGAAGGGGCCGAACGGCCTCCTTCTGTTCCATGTGGGATAGGTTGTGGTGTAGGGGCTGAATGGCCACCTATTGATCACTGTCGGACAGGCTGGGGAAGGGGCTGAATGGTCCCCAGCCGTTCCCTACGGGACAGGCTGAAGAAAGGGTTGATTGGCCTCCGGCTGTTCCTGTTGACAGGACGGAGAATGGGCTGAATGGCCTCCTGCTGATCCTGAGGGACAGGCTGGAGAGGGGGCTGAATGGCCTCCTGCTATTCCTGTAGCACAGGACGGAGAGGGGGCTGAATGGCCTCCTGCTATTCCTGTAGACAGGACGGAGAGGGGGCTGAATGGCCTCCCCCGTTCCTCCTTCACATGGATCAGTAACAGTCGAAGTGATGGTAGATTGTCCTCTCGCTCTCTCTCTCTCTCTCTTTCAGCTAAGAATTTAGCAGCCGTTCAACAATCTCTGCTAGCCCTCGGAGGGAAAGCAATCTCCAAGGACGATGGTTACTTTCGGGGTGACCCGAGCTGGTTCCCACGGTGAGTCTCAGCGAAAGCAATAGGAGGAACTGATCTGGGAGGGATTGATGGGGGAC
>NW_025151341.1:0-1379 GCF_004010195.1 Chiloscyllium plagiosum | reverse complement strand
TCAGAGGCAGAATACTTATTATTTTGTTTTTTTTTTCCTTTTTGTCATGAATTTAAATATTTCTTGTAAAGCTCTTTCGATCTGGTATTCGGCAGAGTTTTTTGTCTGTCTGTCTTCAGGCATGTGTATGGGTGCGTCTGTGTGCACCTGTGTGTGTGTCTGTGTGTATGCACAAAATGTGTTTATTTATGCATTGAAATATAAATATTAATGCACATATCTGTCCAAACTGCTTGTCATGTATCTTTCCATCTTACTTTGAGTATCTTTGATTTTGTGAATTATTTTTGCAAATTTAAGATACCGAACTGACTTGTCCCTCATAAAGAACGTGATCTAGTCTAAGACCAATATCATTGGCCAAAACAACAACCTGGTTACATTTAATATTTATAATGACCAGTGGAGTAGCGGTACTATAAAATATAACAGTTACCGCAGTCTGAGCATGAGAGGAGAAATTCACAAAGGACGGTTTGAGTGGAAATGCTCTTCCCCAGAAGCTTGTATTGCCTGTGTGTTTGCCTTTAGTCAAAGCTGTTAGTTAGATATTGGACAGTAAAGGACAATGAACTACAGATAGGAAATTGGGGCTTAGACCACAAACTGATCAGCCACAATCTTACAGTCTGCTGGAGAAGGCTCAAATTGTCTAATTACCCAATCCTGCTCCTCGGTCCAACGTCCCTATGTTCCATTCAGCTCCTCATACCTACCAGACAAGAGCATTTACTCCGATGAGCTGGTACAAGAAATAGAGCAGACCATTCAGGGCCTGATGACTCGAGAGTGTAGTGCTGGAAAAGCACAGCAGGTCAAACAGCATTCAAAAACAGGAGAATCGACGTTTTGGGCATAAATTGTTCATCAGGATTCCTGACAAAGGACTTATGCCCGAAATGTCGATTATCTTGCTCCTCGGATGCTGCCTCCCCGGCTGTGCCTTTTCAGCACTACAGTCTCGACTCTGATCTCCAGCATCTGCAGTCCTCACTTTTTCTTAGCGCCTGAAGACTATCACACACAGTTTGGCATAGTGTTGGAAAATATTCTTGGGAAAAGAAAGAATCGGTGCCAGTGTGAAACATCCTAATCCTCTCTCAATTCAATTCAATTCAATACAACCCAAACTCTGGGTCAGATATGTTGATGACACCTTTGTAATCATTAAAAACACAGACCTAGAGAATACACACCGGATCATCAACTCCACACTCACAGGAATCTGATTCACAAGAGAGGAAGAAAAGGACAACCAACTCCCATTCCTAGTCGTGAGGGTACAGAGAACACCAAACGGAGAATTCACCACTAAGGTACACAGGAAAGCCACACACACAGACCAAGTCCTGAACTATGAAAGCACCCCAATACACACA
>NW_025151340.1:0-1379 GCF_004010195.1 Chiloscyllium plagiosum | reverse complement strand
GATACATTTGGAGTGTGGGCAGAGAAATGGCAAATAGAGTTCCATCCGAGCAAATGTGAGGTGCTACAGTTTGGAAGACCTAATTCTGGAGTGTACGACATGGTAAACAAGCAAAGTCCTGGGAGAAATTGAAGCACAGAGAGATCTGGGTGCAGAGGTCTACTGTTCTCTGAAGGTGGCAACGTAGTGCAATAGCGTAATCAAGAAGGCATACAGAAAACTTTCCTTCATTGAACGGTGTTTTGTGAGTTGTCCAGTCATGTTGCAGTTGTATAGGACTACGGTTTAGCCCCGATTGGAATACTGCGCACAGTTCTGGTCGCCACATTAGCAAAAGAATTTGGGTATTTTGAAGAGGGTTTAGAGAATGTTCACCAGGATGTTGCCTGGTATGGAGGGCGCACGCTACGAAGAGAGATTGAATATATTAGAATTATTTTCCTTCGAAAGACATGGATTGAGGGGGACCAGACTGAGATCGAGAAAATCATGGGAGGTGTAGACAGGTTGGAAAGTCAGATCCTTTTTTTCCCCAGAGTGGGGACTCCATTACTAGGAGTCACGAATTCCAGGTGAGAGGGGAAAAGGTTAAGGGAGATATGTGTGGAAAATTTTTCATGTGGCGGGCACGTTGCCTGGAATGCATTGCCAGTGGGGGTAACAGAGGAGCATACAATAGCGCCATTTTAGATCTATCAAGACAGATACATGAATCGGCAGTGAGCAGAGGGATACATATCGCTGGAAAATAGGCGACAGGTTTAGTTCGAGGGTGTGAATTGGCACAGGCTTGGAAGGCCGAAGGGCTTGTTCCTATGCTGTGACTTCTTTTTAGCTTTTATTCATTGCTACAATGACAGAGGACGGACCTTTGGTGTGGGACTTCAATGTCAATCACCAAGAGTATCCCCACAGGCTCACCACTGACTGAGTATGTCGAGACCTCTAAAACACAGCAGCCAGACTGTGGGAAGTGATGGAGGAACCAACAAGAGGGACACATTATCAACAAAATACTTTTCAGAGATGTAGGAGCAGCCAGCTCACAGTCCTGGCAGAGGAAAAGGTTCAGCCTTATATATTGAAGATACAACCTCCTGTGCCATGTGGCAACTCCTCCTCTGTAGTACTGACAAATGGAAACTGATTATCCATGAGTCACTGTGGGCTATTAGCAACCGCAGCATCAATGACCTTGCCTCCACGATAAAGAAGAAGTGGATTGTTTACTGATGGTTTCAAAATATTCAGCACCATTCAAAACCTGCACCTATCCTGAAGCAAATGATTCAGCCCATCAAGAGTTTTAAAATGGAACAGAATGAGCCTGTTCAGGCATTCGGGACTGTTACTCAGCAACTGGAGCAGATCTTTTAACG
>NW_025151339.1:0-1379 GCF_004010195.1 Chiloscyllium plagiosum | reverse complement strand
GAGCCTTCCACATCCATCAAAATTTCACCTGCAAATCCACCAATGTAATTTATTCTATCCGTTGCTCCTGATGTGGTCTCCTTAACATTGGGGAGACCGGACGCCTTCTCACAGAGCACTCTAGGGAACATCTCCAGGACACCTGCACCAATCAACACCACCACCCCGTGGCTCAATATTTCAACTGTCCCTCCCACTCTGCCGAAGGCATGCACCGTCACACCCTCACCACCCGATGCCTGGAGGAACAACGCCTCATCTTCCACCTCGGAACACTTCAACCCAAGGGCATCAATGTGGACTTCACCAGTTTGCTCATTTCCCCTTCCCTCACCTTACCTCAGTTCCAACCTTCCAGCTCAGCGCCGCCCTCATGACCTGTCCTACCTGCCTATCTTCCTTCCCACCTATCCACTCCACCCTCCTCTCTGACCTATCACCTTCATGCCCACCTCCATTCATCTATTGTACTCTTGGCTACCTTCTCCCAGCCCCACCCCCTCCCATTTATCTTTCCACCCCAGAGGCTTCCTGCCTGTATTCCTAATGAAGGACTTTTGCCCGAAACGTCGATTTTCCTGCTCCTCGGATGCTGCCAACCTGCTGTGCTTTTCTCATTTAGACTCTTTGACACATTACCATGCCCTCAGCATCTTATGAAATACTTTACAATTACTAAGTTACTTTTAAATTTTAGTTGGTGTGTTATGTAAGTGAATATGTCAGGCACTATAACTGAAACAAATTACCAGATCACTATTTTGTCTCAAAAGGAAACTTATCTAGGATTTCTTCTTCAGACATTGAAGTACATACCAGCCAAGACCTAATCAAATGGTACAATATTGTCAAGTGGCTGAATGGCCTGGCCCTGCTTCTCTTATAGATTAGATTAGATTATTTACAGTGTGGAAACAGGCCCTTCGGCCCAACAAGTCCACACCGACCTTCCAAAGGGTAACCCATCCAGACCCATTACCCCTCTGACTAATGCACCTAACATTATGGGCAATTTAGCATGGCCAATTCCCCTGACCTGCATATCTTTGGACTGTGGGAGGAAACCAGAGCACCCGGAGGAAAACCACGCAGACACCGGAAGAATGTGCAAACTCCATACAGACAGTCACCCGAGGTGGGAATTGAACCTGGGTCCCTGGCACTGTGAGGCAGGGGTGCTAACCACTCAGCCACTGTGCTGCCTCCAAGGGTGCACGATGACTTGTAATTCCACCTTCAATTATAGGATTCCAAGTCTTAATGGATTATGTTTGTCTTATGTTGTCAATACTGTCAGAAGTCAAATGCATAATTTGTAGGGAGAATTAAACTGTTTATTATAATAAGCTCTTTGAAATTGCTTAGCCACAATACGTCAC
>NW_025151338.1:0-1379 GCF_004010195.1 Chiloscyllium plagiosum | reverse complement strand
CACAGGAGTCTGGAGACTCTTGTTTTAACCGGGGAGGGGGTCAGCCCTTCTGCAGTATGTAAACGAATGCTTAATCGCAGCATCAACATAGAAACACTGTGAGAAAGGTCGGCTTGCGATGCTCTGCCATCTAGTCTTGCAAAACTACAATTTGTGGAACAACAGTTGAAGTTCTTATGTCACTTAATATCTGAACAAGGAAAGGTCATTGGTCAAGACAGAGTTCAAGCAAACCAGCAAAATTCAAAGCCTCACATGAAGAAACAATTGCTATCCTTTTTGGTCATGTGATCCTACTTAGAATGTTTAACCCACATTACGCAAACCTTCAGGCGCCCAAAAGTGACATAGCTCATGGTTCAGGTTTGCAGAGCTAGAGTCCGTTGCAGTGACCCCTGAGGCCGAGAGTGCCTTTTTTGAATTGAAATGGCACTCCAAACTACACCAACACTGGGATTCCAAATCCAAACAAGCCTTTTGTACAAACAGTGGATGCGAAGCGTGCGTGCATGACATCTGTGCTGATGCAGAATTATGTGTGGAAAATTGAGGCCAGTAGCTTATTTTGCACCTCAATTTAGATCCCTTAACGGCAGTTTTGCATAAATGCCTCCGTGTCGTGCCTGCATTAGAAATGACTGTTGGAGCTTCCAGGGACATAGTCGGCTTTGTTGAATTAAACCGACTGGTCCCACATGCAGTATCCTTACTGCTTTCTGAGCAAAACACAGCACACATGTCGGCAGCACGTTGGCTCACATACAATGCTATGCTATTGGAGAAACCTAACATGACAATAAAGCGATGTAACGTCCTCAATGCTGCTTGTCTTCTCCCCACAGAAGGAGACGGAGACCCACATGACTGTGTCGCTGTAATTAATGACATTTGAAGACCGAGACCAGACGTGTAGGATTCATCAATTTAGAATCTGGATACGGCGTTCTATTGTGGATAGGTCAGCATTCAGAAGCAAAGAGATAGGCCAGTGTCTGGTATGTTGTAGCAACTACCCACGAGGTAGTCAAAGCGGGATCACTTCCTTCTCATCTGTCAGCGGAAGCAGCAGAGCTGATTGCCTTGATTGAGGCATGTAAATTGGCCGAAGGAGGAACAGTGAATATTTACATCGACAGCAGATATGCATTCGGGGTTGGACATAATTTTGGATCCCTGTGGAAAAACAAGGGCTTCTTGACCTCCACTGGAAAGCCAATCACATAACATGGCCTGATCTCTGAACTCCTGAAAGCAGTCCGATTGCCTAAGTCAATCACTATATGTCCATGTGAAGCCCACAGGAAAAATTATGATTCAATTTCTCAAGGCAATGAAAATGTAGACTGAGCGGCAAGGACAGCAGCCAATCAGCCGCCAAG
>NW_025151337.1:0-1379 GCF_004010195.1 Chiloscyllium plagiosum | reverse complement strand
CCTATCCTTAATCCTGTACTCAGCTTTCATATTCAACCTTCCAAAATGCATCACCTTGCATTTATCCAGGTTGAACTCCATCTGCCACCTCTCAGCCCATCTCTGCATCCTGTCAATGTCCCGCTGCAGCCTTTACTGTCAACGACACCTCCAACCTTTGTGTCGTCTGCAAACTTGCTGACCCATCCTTCAATCCCCTCATCCAAGTCATTAATAAAAATTACAAACACTGGAGGCCCAAGGACAGAGTCCTGTGGAACACCACTCACCACAGACTTCCAGGCAGAATATTTTCCTTCTACCACTCGCTGTCTTCTGTTGGTCAGCCAATTCTGTATCCAGACAGCTAGGTTCCCCTGTATCCCATTCCTCCTGACCTTCTGAATGAGCCTACCATGGGGAACCTTATCAAATGCCTTGCTGAAGTCCATATACACCACATCCATAGCTCGACCCTCATCAACTTTTCTAGTCACATCCTCAACGATCTCGATAAGGTTTGTGAGGCATGACCTGCCCCCCTCAAAGCCGTGTTGACTGCATTTAATTAAGCCATGCTCTTCCAGATGGTCATAAATTCTATCCCTCAGAATCCTTTCTAACACCTTGCAGACGACAGACGTGAGACTTACTGGTCTGTAATTGCCGGGGATTTCCCTATTTGCTTTCTTGAAGAGAGGAATTACATTTGCCTCTCTCCAGTCCTCAGGTACGACTGAGCGAGGATGCAAAGATCTTCAAGTGGCGAAGCAATTGCATTTCTCGTTTCCCAAAGCAGCCGAGGACAAATCTGGTCAGGTCCTGGCGACTTGTCGATCTTAATGTTTGACAAAATTTTCAACACGTCAACTTCCTCTATCTCTATCCATTCCAGCATGCACACCTGCTCTTCAAAGGTTTCGTTCACTACAAAGTTTGTTTCTTTTGTAAAGACAGAAGCAAAAAACTCATTTAGGGCTTCCCCTACCTCCTCAGACTCCACACACAAATTCCCTATGCTATCCCTGATCGGCCCTACTCTTTCTTTGACCATTCTCTTATTCCTCGCATAAGTGTAAAATGGCTTTGTGTTCTCCCTAATCCCGTTTTGCCAAGCCTTTCTTGTGCCCTCTCCTGGCTCTCCTCAGACCATTTTTGAGCTCCTTCCTCAGCTGCCTGTAATCCTCTAGAGCTGAGCTTGACCCTAGCTTCCTCCACCTTACATAAGCTACCTTTTTCCTTTTGACGAGAAGCTCCACCGCTCTCGTCATCCAAGGTTCCTGTATCTTACCACTTCTTGCCTGTCTCAGAGGGACATACTTATTCATCACTTGCTACAACTGTCCCTTAAACAGTCTCCACATGTGTATAGTGCCTTTACCATGGAACAATTGCTCCCA
>NW_025151336.1:0-1379 GCF_004010195.1 Chiloscyllium plagiosum | reverse complement strand
ATGACCTCCCAACTCCTGTACTCAATACTCTGACCAATAAAGGAAAGCATACCAAACGCCTTCTTCACTATCCTATCTACCTGCAATTCCACTTTCAAGGAGCTATGAACCTTATAAATCTTTTTGTACCATTTCCAGTTTATACCAACAATCAAGTTGGAGGACAGCACTAGAACGGGATGGTAATAGGGGTGTTTGGATAGTCCCTGTACCCGCAGACACAGGGTCAAGTGCAGCCTGGGGGTGGACATTGACCTGGAGCCAACATTACAGGGAAGCCGCGCAGGCGCATTGCGTCCAGAGTGAAGCAGGCGCTGAAACAGCAGCCGCTTTCACCGGGATCGGTGGACACAACCGCTTTTCCTTCCGGCTCAGCAGCCGTCAGTCGGCGTTCAAAAAAAAATCTACTTCTCCTCCGCTGCCGTCCTTTTCCTTCCCGCACGCCCGCACTCGCCTGATCCTCCGCCCGGTCAACCAACCGTTCCGCTTCGGGACTGACTGCGCATGCCCCCGCACCGGCCCGTATTGCGCATGCTTCAATCACTTCGCTATGATTGCGCGCGCAGCTCCTGTTCTGGAGGTAGGGCGTATTCTTTACGTCGAGAATACTGGGTAAATCAACCCCCATTGTTGCAGCCTGCCGTTAAATCAAACTACCAATTTTGCGACAGGATTCCAATAATTCTGTGGGTGCATGTACAAAATTATGGATATAGAATAATATACATTGGCCTTACACCATTTTTATATTCCGAAAGTATTCAAAAGCACTGTCCACAATTAATACTTTGCTTTGGTCTTTACAATTGCAAGGGCAATACAAGTATGGATATCAAAGCGAAGAGCTGTGAAATAGTAGAATAAATGAATACAGCGAGTCCAGAAGCCGTAAAGGGGAGAAGTTCGTCGCCACGTTGTCAAGGGCAAACCGAGATATGCAGTGGATCAAGGTTTGAGTAAAGATTTGTAGCTCGAGTACAGGTTGCGGTTGTTGTGGGTATGTTCACCAAGCTGGGAATTTGGTTTACAGATGTTTTTTTTCCCTTTTCTAGGTGACATCCTCAATGCCATTGAGCCTCCTGTGAAGTGCTGCTGTTTTGTGTCAGTTGGAATTTATTTGGTTTTGTTCCTGCTGCTTCCAGTCGCTTGTTGCATTGGTCAGTATTTAGGTGAAGGTCAATGTGTTTATTGATGGAATCCATGGAATGAGTGCCATACCTCCCGAAATTCTCTGGCTTCCTCTGTTTGTCTCGCGCTATTGTTGAATGCTGGCCCAGCCAGTGGCACCTACAATCCATAGTAAATAAATGTCAGGTTGTAAATTTGCTTGCTGAGCTGGTAGATTTGTGGGAAGCTAGAGAAGTGATTGCTGGGCCTCT
>NW_025151335.1:0-1379 GCF_004010195.1 Chiloscyllium plagiosum | reverse complement strand
AGGGAGCAGCCACCTCACTGGGGGTTTTCTACACCCCCCCGAAGAGCAGTCGGAAGATTGAAGAACCCATAGGCTGGCAGTTTCTGGAAAAATTCAGATGTAACAGGGTTTTTGTTGTTGTGGGTGACTTCAGCTTTCCTCAATATTGACTGGGACCTCCTTCGTGCGGATGGTTTGGATGGAGCTGTTTTGTCAGGTGTGTTCAGGAGGGTTTCCTTACTCAGTACGAAGACAGACCGACGAGGGGAGAGGCCATTTTGGATTTGGTGCTCGGTAACGAGCCAGGACAGGTGTCAGATCTCACGGTGGGTGAACACTTTGGTGACAGTGATCACAACTGTCTCACATTTACCACAGCCTTGGAGAGGGAAAGGAGCAGTTACTGAGGGAAAATATTGAATTGGGGACAAGGAAATTATGACGCTATCAGACAGGAAGTGATCACAACTGCCTCACATTTACCACAGCCTTGGAGAGGGAAAGGAGCAGTTACTGAGGGAAAATATTTAATTGGGGGACAAGGAAATTATGACGCTATCAGACAGGAGTTGGGAACAGTCTGGGAGCAAGTGTTCCACAGAAAGGGCACAACAGACATGTGGAGACTGTTTGAGGAGCAATTGTTGAGAGTGGTGCACAAATTTGTTCCTCTGAGACAGGTAAGAAGGGGAAAGTTTAAGGAACCTTTGATAACGAGTACAGAGGATCTTCTCATCAAAAAGGGAGGGCAGCAGCTTATGTAAGATGGAGGGAACAACGGCTTACAGGCTGACTGAGGAACTCAAATGGACTGAGGAGAGCCAGGAGGGGGCGCACCCCCCGCCCCAGGTCATCTCCTCTGTCCTGAAGCTCTTCAACCATGTCCTGAAACAGACTCGCTACCACATCCACATCTCCTTCCTCAGTGCCTGCCTCCGTAACTAATTCATCCCACACCGACTCCGGACTACATTTAAACCAGCAGAGTTTGGAACTGAACAGGACAACCAGTACAGACTACAGATTCAAAAGCACCAGAAACTGTTGTCCTTCAGGATCCTCCGCTCCACACTCTCAGCCATGTGCTGGCACCGAACCTCTCTGCAGTCAGCCCAGCCTCAGCTGAGAGCCACATTTAGGAAGCAGAGGATGGGGAAGGAAACTGCAGGGGATGGGCACATTAGAAATGTGGAGCTTATTCAAGGAAAAGCTCTTTTCTGCCCGAGATAAGTATGTAGCTGTCAGGTCGGGAGGAAGCTGTGGAGTGCGGGAGCCATGGTTTACGAAGGAAGTGGATTCCCTGGTCAAGAGGATGAAGGTGGCATGTTAGGACGAGATGTGAAGGCTCAGTTAGGGCAGTTGAGGGTTACAAGGTAACTAGGGAAGACCTAAAGAGAGAG
>NW_025151334.1:0-1379 GCF_004010195.1 Chiloscyllium plagiosum | reverse complement strand
ATAATCATTTTCCACTTTGCTGAGTATGATCTCGAAAATAACGAACAGCAGATCTGTAGTTGCCATAGCAACCATGTAATGCCTTGTACAGGTGGAGATTCCGCATTTTTCTCGGGACAGGATCACAATTGCGAATAAATTAACTGGAAGAAACAGAAAGGAATTTTGTTGGAAAATGCTGATAAAATAATGTTCGTTTCTGAATCTATGTGGCAAATGCTGTACTTTAGCAATTCTAACTTTTGAGTCGGAAGCAAGACTGAATTTACATAATGATAACGATGATATTAGCGGGCATCACAGCTAACTGGATCATATATGGATTTTGCAGAGTTCTGCAGAAAAGACACATCTAAGTGAGGACTGCAGATGCTGCAGATCAGAGCTGAAAATGTGTTGCTGGAAAAGCGCAGCAGGTCAGGCAGCATCCAAGGAGCGGAAGAATCGACGAGAATCGAGCCCTGAAGAAGGTCTCTTGCCCGAAACGTCGATTCTCCTGCTCCTTGGATGCTGCCTGACCTGCTGCGTTTTTCCAGCACCACATTTTCAGCCCTTATCCTTCTTGGATCATTCCCCATAGCCACAGAAATGGGCGATCGAAGATTACATGTGAATAGATATCCGTGGTAGCAAAACAAGTTTAATGAAACTGCAAATGAAATCAGGAAACTCAGAATTATTTCTTCTGAAATGATGGAACGATGATTGCATTAACAGGCTTAGGACAGTAGTTAGGCCGATGATTTCAATTTGCTTTTCACATCAAACAATAAAACTGCAAGTGGCAAGTGTATTGACAAGACTAACTCCCTTTCTTTGAGGTTACACCTTTGGGACAATTCAATGGGTGGTGGATTTATTCCATGAATAAGAAAATGCCGAGTGGTGATCCAATTGGTCTCTTGAAAATTGTTACCCACTTCCAGAGTTTTGTCTTCATAAATCTGCCTCTTGAATTCTGGATGTCATCAACAGAAGACTCATCAAAACCACCAAAGAAAAAACAAAGTACAGCTATCTAATCTTCGCCTCTGATGCTGCTTGACCAGCTGTGTTTTTTCCCCCCAGCTGACTCTCCAGTATCTGCTATTCTCACTCTCTCCAAGGTATTGTGGACATTGCTACCATGTGAGAGGGAAGCATTAAAGTGATTTCAGTTCTGATGATGACATGAAGGTCAGAATACGTACATAGGGTTAGATCAATAAAGGATCGCAAGAAACGAACAAATTACTTGAAGACCAATCAAATACATTTCTGCACGTTGTAAAGCCTGGCACTTCAAATTATGGTAATGTGGTAACTGTTAGAATTATCAGTATATTATATGGTAATGTCGTAATATTTATAATTACAATTAGATTATATAGTAATGTGGC
>NW_025151333.1:0-1379 GCF_004010195.1 Chiloscyllium plagiosum | reverse complement strand
ACAACATTCTCATTTTGATTTCCTTCGCGATCAATGAAAAGTTTGGGCATATTCACATAAGAAACTCAGATAGATTTCTTTCTGTAATGGCGTAATTATCAAGTAATTCAACTCACACAATTTCCTTTCAAGTCGATAAGGCAGTCTAAACCTTAAGTTTGATGATGAGGCAATGCTAACTTTGCATTACCAAGAGCAAACTTTCAAAAATACGATTTCCTGTCTGCTTCCTGTTTCATCACATGATCTGATAGTCTCCAATACCGTCTGACCAACTCATCTATTTAATCAGTCCAAATCATTTGACATAAAGTCTAAATACGTGATATCTGAAACTTTCCTCATTGATTCCTTCTGAATTCTTTCTTATGGTAATTTCAAATCATCTCCAACAAATGGACTGAATTGAGCTGTTTCATTCTGTGCATGCCCAGTTGCAAGGTTTACAAATTAAATTATTTTACCCCAATCCAATGGTTAATAATTACTATGAGGACTCAGAAACATTTTTGAAAATGATGCAACTGTTCTCCTGCTGTCTCGTTTCTGGATGGCATACAGTAGATTTACGACTTCGATGTAAAATTTGGCACAAGATCCGCTTGTATTTCTGTGGGGAGTCAGTGTCAAGTTAATATAAAACAAAATCTTGAACACCATTTCTGCAAAACATTTAGGCATGGTACTGTGTAATGAAACGGTCCCTGGAAATGTAGTAGACGCGTCCACGATGTTGAATAAATCTTGTTGTCGCATGTTGCTTTCTGATGAAGTCCTCTGTATTAATTAAATCTTTTTCCAAAAGGTTTTCGCAAGTGCAAAATGTGGATCAAACATGCTGGCTGTATAACTGGCTGAAGTTTTCGAAATACCTCACACATATGACGTGCCCACTATATTCAATCAAGTCCTTTTGCATTCCAAAACAGTAAAAGTATACTTGTTTTTGAGCTTGTATTTTCCTTACTCCCAATTGACCTCCTTATTGTAATTCAAGTGTTACTCGCAAAGTCTTCTTTATGTAACCCATCATTAATGCAAATTGATTAACTTCTACCTAGTTCTCATCATCCTCGTGGTCTCCATGTGTGAACTCCGTTTTCTGACCAAGACTTCATTTTTATGCTAGTCACATTTTGGTACACGTGCCCAGATTTATCCTTTTCATACTTTTTGATCCAACTGTTTCTGATTTTCTACTTTTTGTTGAAAAACACCTCATGCTTCTGAAACAAAATATCAAACTTGTTCTCCACTTTTTTTTGTATTAACCATTTGGTGAAGCACAGTCTCTGACAACGTACTTGAACATTTTTGACTTTCCTCTTTGATTATATTTTTACACATTGTTGTCATACAGTGCGGAAAACTCCCAGGAT
>NW_025151332.1:0-1379 GCF_004010195.1 Chiloscyllium plagiosum | reverse complement strand
TGTACAATTTTATTTTGATATTGAAGAATGTGACGGTAACATTTATTGGATATGGATTTAAAGGTTTGTTTGTGAGACACAAGGTACTGCAATAGATTGTCAACTTGTTAACGTCTTCACCCGTGACTGATCCGGGGTGCAGATGTATGGAGTCTGGGAGACAGATCAGATTCCATCACCATACATAACTTGTTTGGTGTGATTCTGGCGCTCCATGTCAACACGTGTGCTCTCTCGGCCAGGCTCTGACTGAAGGTGAATTTTAAAACTTGGTTGCTGGTCATCCATTAGTATTTAACCTGGACAACATTTGTACCTACACTGAGACCAGTGATAGTCTGTTGGCGGGTTCTCCCCCTGCCAAAGGTGAATTCCAAATTGTTTGTTTTGAAGTAATGTTTGACTGACTGCTCTGAACCAGGTTAGAAGCTCAATGCACAGATTGTGGAACAGGCCACTGTGTCTCTCTGTATCACAGGCCAATAACACTGTGAGGTCCAATAACGCTGTAAATGATTTCAGATCTATTGGAAGCAATTTTCAGCGTAGCTCATTGCAAGGTGTTGAGTTTACTGACCCGAACAATAATCGGATGATTACTATATTTCATGAATTGGGCAAAACAAAGACGTGAACGATAATTATTCAACTGAACTATAATCTCTTAAATCAATTATGTTAATTCTATATTTAATGAACTAAATTATAAACTCATGTCAAGATTTTCTAACACAGAAATAAAACACGTATATTTTATTTTATCCAAGAAAGAACATAACTCTTGTGGTGATCAGAATTAGATATTGAATGTCAGGATTCAAAACAATGTTTTGCCACTCCAATATTTTTAAAGTGGTTGGCTTCTGAATGATCACATGTTCTGAGTGAGCAAACGATTGAACATACAAATAGAATTAGTATTCGTATACATTTATATATAAACAACCAGTTTAATTTCTCACTGAAATGTACGATCTTCAGCTAATTGCCAGCAATTTAAAAATGGCAATAATTCAACATGGACTGTTAATATTAAACTAAATAAATTATTTGTGTTATCAAATTTTAGTGAATAATAATTTAAAAACTTCCAATTTTTAGAATGAATGATGTTTAATATGAAATGTGGAGACTGAAACAAAGCAACGAACATAATATCGTGTCAGTGAAAAGTCAGAGCTTTCCAAAGGGTTTTGTGACAAAGCAATGATATATTTGTTTTAGTAATTGGAATACAACATGTAAAATATTCATGTTCTGAGTAATAATTAGACTTCATAATGATGCTGACCTTGCAATACTTGCATTTCAAATGCTTATGCTACACCAAATAATCAGATATTTGTGAGCATTTACACAGTGAAATAATTGGATACTGA
>NW_025151331.1:0-1379 GCF_004010195.1 Chiloscyllium plagiosum | reverse complement strand
GGCCAGCCCTCCTGTATTCTCCATTGAACAAGAATTTATTCCCTGGCCTGATGGTCAGGGTAAAGTGAAGCATATGCCAGGCAGTGACAGTGAAAATTGTGCGAGAGTACAATTCTGCTGCTGATGACTCGAATCACCTCACACAGGCCAGTGCTGAGTTCTAGATCTCTTTGAAATCTGTCCCGTTAAGCTCGCGACATGTGTATCTCACATGTGCACTGATGCGTGTACACACACACGCACACACGCGCCTGCACAGGCACACAAAGTAAAAGTGGGACTTTGTCTCCAGATATACTGTGTGTGATAGACATTGTTTCCAATGTGCTCATCGATTAATGTCTCGACAGCCGATAGGTTGGTGAGGATGAGGTCAACTATGTTTCTCCCTGTCAATCGTTCCCTCTCCACCCGGTGCCGAACCAGTCTCGCAGCTATGTTCGTTTAGACCCGACCATCTCGATCAGTAATGCTGCTGCTGTGCCCCTCTTGGTGGTGGTGTTGAAATGGCCACCCAGTATACATTCTCCAGCTCATTCACTCTGTCAGTGAGTCCTCCAAGTGTTGTTCAATGTCGAGGGACACTGATTCATCAGCTGAGGGAAGGGCTTCAGCAGGAGGTTTCCGTGTCAGTGTTTGATCGGACACCGTGAGGTTTCGTTATGTCACATTGTTGCTTGAGGAGTCTGTAGGACGTCTCTCCTACATCTATCCCTCGTCCCAAGACGTTAGGAAGGAGGGATTTCCAGTGTCTGCAGGGCTTTAAATTCTTCTGTCGCTATCAATCGAAGGGCCTCTTCTGTGCTGTATGACACTCAGTCTATGACGCTTGTGATTGGACAGCCCAACGTCTCACTCCTTCAGTTCCTACAAGTGCCTTGTCTATTCCACTGATTTCTGCAATATTTTCTCTTTTAAGACATTGCACAATTCCGTTTTTAAACTATCTATGTTTATCTCTATCTTTCCCTGTCATGTCCTCCAACCGCTACATCCATATGTATCTCAGTAACCTTCTGTATCACTACAATATTTATCTCATACTCCAGCCCCATCTATCACTGTAAATTCCGCCAGCCCCCACACCCCTCCCCATCTCTCTAACCTCCAGATGTTTCACCTTTCTCCATATCCTGTGAATAAATTGAAAAATATCTCACTAATCTATTCTCGCACGCACAGGCCACGCTATCTCTATAAGATCCCTAGCCTTGCTTTCCTGTCTCTGCAACATCTCCAGCCTTGCTTTTATATCTCTGTAACATTTCCAACCTAGCTTTCCCATCTCTGTAACGTCTCCAGCCATCCTTTCCTATCTCTGTGACATCTCCAGCCTTACTTTCCTGTCTCTCTAAAATCTCCAGCTATGCTTTCCTATA
>NW_025151330.1:0-1379 GCF_004010195.1 Chiloscyllium plagiosum | reverse complement strand
CTATTTTCCTGGCCAATTCATTTGCGTTGTGCTGCAATAGGGAATCCGCATGTTCTCAGCTCATCACTTTGCCTGCATTGGTATAAAGACACTCTGTCAGGAGTGTGATGGAATACTTCCCACTTGCCTGGATGGGTCTCGCTCCAACAAACATTCAAGACACTCGATACCTTGCAGGACAAAGTAAGCCGCTTCTTTCTCACCACATCCACAAGCATCAAATGCCTCCACAATCAATGCTCAGGAGGAGCGATGCGTACTATCTATAAGGTGCACGGTAGAGGTTCATCACAAATCCTCAGACAGCAACTGACCACTTCCATCCAGAAGTACAAGGCCAATAGATACATGGGAACACCACCCCAGCAAGTTCCCATCCAAGTTTCTCACATTCCTGATTTGCAAATATAGAACGGTTTGTTTCGTAAAATTGGGTTGAATTCCTTGACTACCCTCCCTTGTAATTATGTGGGTTGACATATAGCACATGCACAGCAGCAGTTCAAGAAGGCAGCTCACAAACAACTTCCCACGGGGGAGCTAGGGAAGGGTAATAAAAACTAACCCAGCCATCGATGCCCATATCCTATGAGTGAACTTTTAAAACTCATTTATCCGTCTGGAAACAAAATGACCCTCCTGTGCGTTTACTTGATGAGTTTTATTTTTTCATAACACAAGGAATTCACGTAACCAGGTAGTTTACTGTGTTACTGATCTTTGCTCTGAACCTAGACAATGTTACGACATAAATAAATGTGTTCGTGCAGCAAGTTAGATTCCGCAACATGAAATCAACTTTCCTCAAGTGAAATAGAAAAGGTGAGTAATCATCTGGATGGATTCCTTGAATGATATAATATAAGAAATCTATAACAGTGATTAACCACCGGAGGATGAAGCTCGCAGATATGGCGAAGAGCGAAATCATAGATTTCTTTCTGCTCTCCATCTCTGGGTCTCTGCGTTTCTCTCCTTTGATCTGACACATTAACCCATTCCGAACTTGACTGGTTATTAAAATGTGTCTGACTGTCAGAGCATTGAGCAACAGAATTAAAACGAATGGTAGTAAAGGGGTAAAAACCGTGTCAAGTCAATCGAATGCCACCCACCAAGTCTCAGTATAGTAGCTTGACTTTCTTTTACAGTAGAATGGCACATTATTGATAATCCACCGAGGCTCAATTGTAAAATAGATGGGGATATTTGTCAAAAAGAACAGGGTGCATGTTGTTGTTAGAACCACAGTTGCAGTTTTCTCAGTGCAATATTTTGTTCTCAGCTACTGACAACAAATTATTACAAATCTGTCAAAGGAGAAAGAGACGGTGAACCAGGCAGATCAATCGGTAGCAGCAAACGTTAAGACCCGAGCA
>NW_025151329.1:0-1379 GCF_004010195.1 Chiloscyllium plagiosum | reverse complement strand
CACCTGTTGCTATCGATGATATGAATATCTCAGTAACTGGCCTAGAAATTACTTCCCTAGCTTCCCACGTGCGTCCTTGTCTATGTGTGCGTATATGGGAGTGCGTGTGTGTGTGTATAGTGCAATGGTGGACATCTGTAGTGTGCCATGAACACAAGTTCCCGGTTGAGGCCCTCACTGTGAGGCCCTCACTGTGGGTACTGAACTAAGCTGGCAGCCTCTGTTCGGCTCCTATTCGCTGCTGCCTGTCCCGAAGTCTGCATTGGAGGATGGTCATCCAAATGTCTGAGGTCGAATGTCCTGGACCGCTGAAGTATTCCCCATTGGGAGGGAACACTCCTGTCTGTGTAATTAAACAAACACTACTTTTTTTTAAATGAGGAAAATAGGGTTTTGTGTCCAATTCTACTGTCGGAATCGAGTACTTCATCTGAAGAAATACTTTGATACTGATCTCTCCACTGGAAGCATAACCTTCCCTCACAAAATCAGCGATAATGTGCACTTTACTCAAAGATGAAAATGTGTTGCTGGAAAAGCGCAGCAGGTCAGGCAGCATCCAGGGAACAGGAGAATCGACGTTTCGGGCATAAGCCCTTCTTCAGGAAAGCCCTTCCTGAAGAAGGGCTTATGCCCGAAACGTCGATTCTCCTGTTCCCTGGATGCTGCCTGACCTGCTGCGCTTTTCCAGCAACACATTTTCAGCTCTGACCTCCAGCATCTGCAGACCTCTCTTTCTCCACTTTGCTCAAAGACACAACCGAGCTGACATCTGTCAAGTGGACAACCTAACAGTTAAGCCTTGCCTCCCCACTGCTCCTGATAATGTGACAGTCTGTAGTTTGGTTCACTTGCATTTAAATCAAAGGTTTTAACGGTTTCATCATTTGTAAAACATTTGAGTTTCAATCATGAGCAAATGCGCAACAGGATCTGAGCATGGAATCCATGGGAAGGTAAAGATTGTTGTTAATTAAATGAAGACGAGCGTAAAGCTGATGTTGGGTGGAAGAGGTATCTTGTAGTACAGTGGTAGTGTCCCTACACATGATCCAGAGCTGTGCATTAACATCTCAGAACAGGTTGAATTTTTCAAAAAAAGTTATTTTTTAAAAGTATATATATATAAAGCAGACGTTAAGCCCTGCGCCTGGTGCTTAGGAACACTTTTGTATTCAGTAATTCAGGATTAACAAAATAATGCAGTAAGCGAAAACAATATGAAATTAAACTGGCATGAGACCTAAACAAGTGTTTGAAATAGGTTTCCAGAGACAAAGCAAAAGGTAATCAGAAAAGACAGTTATGCTCCGACAACTGGCAGAGGCAGGAAAACTTGCCATTGTGACGCTGTGGAAAACAGTGAAAAAAGATGATAT
>NW_025151328.1:0-1379 GCF_004010195.1 Chiloscyllium plagiosum | reverse complement strand
CGTGATGGTTACTGTACAGTAGGAGGTAGGTTGGGCCGTGATGGTTAGTGTACAGTGGGAGGTAGGTTGGGCCGCGATGGTTACTGTACAGTAGGAGGTATGTCGGGCCATGGTTACTGCACAGTGGGGGTTATATTGGGCTGTGTGGTTGCAGACCTAATGAGTTGTGCAGAATATGATTCTGCTCCTGCCGATGGCCCTCTACACTTCATGGATGCATCATTATTAGTTTCTCAATCTATTTGAAGACTGTGCCATTCACTGCCCAGGGGGCTACATATCATGTTGAGGTGGGTCTGCAAAATAGAAAGATAGCCCTTGCTCCCCATAAGGACTGTGCAGTGACCATTCTTACCGATGTATGAAATGGAGTGGTGTACATGCAGCAGACAGATCGGTGATGATGTGGTCAGTTATAGGTTTCCCTTTTATTGATTCCCCCATAACCCGCCACAGAGCAGTCTAGCAGCCACAGGATCCAGCATCAATACCGAGCACTATACTGACTATATACCAAGGAGCTGCCCCCTCAGCCTGGCTATGTGCTGCCAGTGGGGCAGACCCCACCAGAGAGGGTGATGATGTTGCCTGGGATATAGTCCTGTTCACAGAATCCTGCTTAACAGACAATATCTGACTGTTGCTTGATTAGTCCTTGGGAAATATACAACAGGTCACTTTTCCTTTTTCTATGATGAAGAGTTAACATCACTTTTCTTACATATTTAAAAGAAACCAAACATCATTATTTTTCAGTTGAAAACAATTGAAGTGAACAATAATTGAAATACCAGAGCGCACACCTAACTATTACACAATTCAGTGACTGTAGTAAACAGCTCATTGATGTTCAGATGAATGAACACACCATCTTGCCGGCAGCAAAGCTGTTGAAAAAGACTTTCAGAAAAAGCCTGAATTCAGACACAGTGTTACTGGGCCTCACCATGACCTCCAAAACACTGGCCATCTCCAAAATCAGTCTAGAGAGCTTCCAAACTGGAGCTGGGCAGTTACTGACATACTCCCTCACAATGGACTGGTTAGAGACATACCTGAACAGCAGGGATTTGTGAGTGGGAAAAACCGGTCAATGGACTAGCACATGGCGCTGGTCTAGACCCAGTTCAACATTAGTAACAATGACCTATGAACAACCATGTCTTGCAAGTATATCTCTTCTGATATGGCCGCTAAACTCTGTAATTCTGCACCTTGGACCCGATCCTGAATGAAGGTGTTATAAAGGTGATGGGCTCCTGCAGCACATGGCATCATACATTGAATCCCTCATAAACCATATCCAGTGTTATAATATCCAATATCCAAACAGAATTGTGCAGCTTCATTGATGGCCAGTATGATCCCAGCCCAACAAA
>NW_025151327.1:0-1379 GCF_004010195.1 Chiloscyllium plagiosum | reverse complement strand
TTATCCTATCCATACCCCACATGATTTTATAAACCTCTATATGGTCACCCCTGACCCTCTGATGCTCCAGGGAAAACAGCCCAATCCTATTAAGCCTCTCCATATAACTCAAATCCTCCAATCCTGGCAACATCCTTGAAAATCTTTTTTGAACCCTTTCAAGTTTCATAACATCCTTCCGATAGGAAGGAGACCAGAATTGCACACAATATTCCAACAGTGGCCTAACCAATGTCCTGTACAGCTGCAACATGACCTCCCAACTCCTGTACTCAATACTCTGACCAATGAAGAAAAACATACCAAACACCTTCTTTACTATCTTATCTACCTGCACTCCAAGGTCTCTTTTTTCAGCAACACTATCTAGGATCTTACCATGAAATGTTTAAGACCTGCTAAGTTTTGCTTTCCCAAAATGCAGCACCTCACATTTATATAAATTAAACTCCATCTGCCACTCCTCAACCCATCGGCCCATCTAATCAAGATCCCATTGTAATCTGAGGTAACCTTCTTTGCTGTCCACTACACCTCCAATTTTGGTGTCATCTGCAAACTTACAAACTACATCTCTTATGCTCACATCCAAATCATTTATATAAATGATGAAAAGTAATGGACTAAGCACCGATCCTTGTGGCACTCCACTGGTCACAGGCCTCCAGTCTGAAAAATAACCCTCCAACACCCTCTCTCTGTCTTCTACCTTTGAGCCAGTTCTGTATCCAAATGGCTAGTTCTCCCTGTATTCCATGAGATCTAACCTTCCTAACCAGTCTCCCACGGGGAACCTTGTTGAATGCCTAACTGAAGTCCATATAAATTGGGCTTTTGACTGAAACAACGATTTTCCTGCTCCTCGGATGCTGCCTGACCTGCAGTGCTTTTCCAGCACCACTCTAATCTAGACTCTGGTTTCCAGCATCTGCAGATGCCACTTTTGCCTCCATTTAAATTACATCTACCACTCTGCCCTCATCAATCCTTTTTGTTCTCTCTTCAAAAACTCAAGAGATATGATTTCCCATGCACAAAGCCATGTTGACTATCCCTAATCAGTCCTTGCCTTTCCAAATACATGTACATCCTGTCCCTCAGAATTCCCTCCAACAACTTGCCCACCATAGACATCAGGCTCACTGGTCTATAGTTCCCTGGCTTGTCCTTACCACCTTTCTTAAATAATGGCACCACATTAGCCAACTTCCAGTCTTCCAGCACCTCACCTGTGACTATCAATGATACAAATATCTCAGCAAAGGGCCCAGCAATCACTTCCCTAGTTTCCCACAGATTTCTAGGATACACCTGATCTGGTCCTGGGGATTTATTCACCTTTACCCGTTTCAAGGCATCCAGCACTTCCTCCTCTGTAA